>NC_068939.1:174930080-175230080 GCF_016801865.2 Culex pipiens pallens
TTAAAAATTTATGAAGTTTATAAAATTATTGAAATTTATGAAATTTATAAAATTATTGAAATACTTAAAAAAAATAAATCCTTGAAATCCTTAAATTTTTTGAAATTCTTAAGAGCGAGTCCACGAACTGGGCATACCCCTTTGTATGGGACGTCGTTTGGACCTCACCAATCTGCCTGAAATTTTCAGGGGTTGTTTGTACATATAAAACTAGCATCTGGCCAAAATATGAGCACTCTAGGTCAACGGGAAGTGGGGCAAATCGGGACACAAAGTTTAAAGGTTCAAAAACGTAAAAAATCTTAAAAAGGCTATAACTTAGGCAAAATTCAATTAAATTTCAAAATTCAAAATGCATCTGAAAGGGCTCAAAAAATGCAACAAAATGCAGGGTAGAGCATCCCGATTGGTTAAATCTAAAGGGAGTTATTGGCATTTTAGTGAAAAAATAGCATAATTTTCAAACTCAAATAAAAAAGTGTTCCATCCAGATATCAACTCGGTTCAACCTGCAGCTTGTAGGGGACATCTGGGACTACCATCTGAGAATGAGAACGCTTTGGGTAAGGCAGTTTAACATATTAAATAGACACTTTTACTTTTAGTGAAGTTTTTGGTTGTAAATTTTTGCTCGGGGGACCCCTTAGATCCCATTTTCTGGTGATAATTTTATCATATTCGTGTTCCTGAGACAATTTCACAATAGAAACATGCATAAAAAAATTATTTTGATCCATTTTAACCCTTTAAAAAATAAAAGTTAAAAAAATTCTTCGATTCACATTTATTGAAAATCAAGCTCGTTTCCAAGGATACTAGATGACACCAGAAAAAAGCAGCTTCATATTTTTTTTTTAAACTTTCATTTTTTAAAGGGTTAAAATGGATCAAAATAACCATTTTTATGCATGTTTATATTGTGAAATTGTCTCAGGAACACGAATATGTTGAAATTATCACCAGAAAATGGGATCTAAGGGGTCTCCCGAGCAAAAATTTACAACCAAAAACTTCACTAAAAGTTAAAGTGTCTATTTAATATGTTAAACTGCCTTACCCAAAGCGTTCTCAGTCTCAGATGGTAGTCCCAGATGTCCCCTACAAGCTGCAGTTCGAACCGAGTTGATATGTGGATGGAACACTTTTTTATTTGAGTTTGAAAATTATGCTATTTTTCACTAAAATGCCAATAACTCCCTTTAGATTTAACCAATCGGGATGCTCTACCCTGCATTTTGTTGCATTTTTTGAGCCCTTTTAGATGCATTTTGAATTTGAAATTTAATTGAATTTTGCCTAAGTTATAGCCTTTTTAAGATTTTTTACGTTTTTGAACCTTTAAACTTTGTGTCCCGATTTGCCCCACTTCCCGTTGACCTAGAGTGCTCATATTTTGACCAGATGCTAGTTTTATATGTACAAACAACCCCTGAAAATTTCAGGCAGATTGGTGAGGTCGATGCGAGATGGGTATGCTTTGCTCGTGGACTCGCTCTTAATTGTTGGAATTCTTGAAATTCATTAATTTCTTAAAATTCTTTAAGTTCATAAAATTAATAAATTTCTTCAAATTCATAATTTTCAATTAATTTATAAAATTTCTTCAAATTCATAAATATCTTTGAATTCAAAATTTCTTTACATATTCTTCAAATTCGTAAAATTTTAAATTTTTTTAAAATGCTTAAAATTCTTATTATTCTTGAAATTTAAAAAAAAATAAATTCTTGTAATTTTTGAAAATTTCAAGTTTTTCTTGCTTTTTTTATTTATTTTAATCTCAATTTTTTTTAAAATTCTCAGATATTTTAAAATTTACAGAAATTTAAAAATTCTCAGAAATTTGAAAATTCTCAAAAATTTAAAAATTCTCAAAAATTTGAAAATTCTCAGAAATTTTTAAAATTTTTAAAAAATTCTTAAGGTTCTAAAATTTTCAAAAAATCTTGCAATTCTTAAAATATTTGAAATTGTTGAAATTCTTCATATTCTTAAAAAAAATTAAGTTCTTAAAGTTCTTTAATTTTCCAGAAATTTGTTAAATTCTTATATTCCTAAAATCATAAAATTCTAGATTTTTTTGAAAAAATCTTGAAATTTTCTTTTTTTTTAATCGGGGTTCTAAAACAATCGATCATTATAAGAAGAGCGCCAACGTTTACTTGCATCTTCCTTTACATGAACTGTTACTAACATTCTTCTTCAAACTTTCTCCCTTCTTCCAGATGGCATCCCCATCCAGCGCATTACGTTCGATCACGACTTCACCGACGACTCCGAAGTGGAGTCGATCCCGCGGGGGCTGCAACTGATCGGCAGCGGACAAACCATCACCATCAAGGAGATCGAGACGTCGCCCAACTTTTCCCTCATCAGTATTACGCGCACGTTGCGCAAGGGTCAGATCATATCCGATGTGGTCCACTTCAACCCGGGCGGCGAGCGGGAACTCCAGTGGTACGGCGGTCCGGAACAGATGGAGCAGCACTATCCGGTGCAGAAGTTGCGTTTTGAAGATTATGCGTATGTTCCGAAGGAGTTGCACAGTGCCGCGATCGTTGAGCGATACTGGCTGAACTCGGCCGGGGTGTTTGTGTACGTGGAGAAGGAGGTACCGCTGTTTATCGATCAGGACGAAGAAACGCTGCGGTTGACGGCGAAGAAAGAGATCCCGTACTATTCGTACGATGAGAGCTTTGAGTTCAATTACCGTATTGGGGTGGCCAAGGACGCTCGTGAAGGTCATCTGAAGGCGGTCGAGAAGGTGTTGAACAAACCCGTTGGTATTCCGGATGAACGCATGGTGCGACATCCGATTTGGTCAACATGGGTGAGGTATCGAAGACCGATCAGCCAGCAGACGATTCTGGACTTTGCCAGTGAGATCAACGGGTATGGGTTCAAGAATGCTCAGCTGGATATCGATGACTATTGGGAAAACTGCTACGGTTCGTTGATCTTCAATCCGATCACCTTTCCGAATATAACCGAGCTTACGGAGCAACTGAAGGAAATGGGCTTCCGGGTGACGCTGTGGATTCATCCGTTCATCAACAAGAACTGCCAACCGTGGTACACGGAAGCGTTGTCCAAGGGCTTCCTGGTCAAGTCTCACAACGAAACCATTGGCTACAACACCAAGTGGTGGAACAGCGGCGAGAACGAAGCTTCGTACATCAACTTCAACAATCCAGGAGCACGCGAGTGGTTCCGTCAGCGACTGCAGGAGTTGCGTGACGAAGGGATCGACAGCTTCAAGTTCGATGCCGGTGAAACCAGTTGGGCTCCAGAAGACCCGGACGTGGACGGACAGAAGGCACTGCTGCCGACCAGCATGACCACCAACTTTGTGCGGATGTGTGCCGAGTTTGGACCGATGATCGAGATTCGTACCGGGTTTACCACTCAAGATCTTCCCGTGTTTGTGAGGATGCTGGATCTGGACACCCGTTGGGGCATGAACAACGGTCTGCAATCGCTGATTCCGACGCTTCTTCAGATGAACCTGAATGGGTATCCGTTTGTCCTTCCGGATATGATCGGTGGAAACGTGTACGGAGACGACATCCTGACCAAGGAGCTGTTCATCCGGTGGCTACAGGCAAACACGTTTATGCCGAGCATGCAGTTCTCCAAGACCCCTTGGGACATTGACATTGAGGTACGTGCGAGTGATCTATTACCAATACGTCACAAAATACAGCAAATTTTCTCATTTCAGAGCGTAGAGATATCCAAGCGTTACGTAAACCTTCACGAAGACTACTCCGACTACATTCTGCAGCGAATGCGATTGGCCGTGGCCGAAGGAATCCCCGTGAACCCCCCGATTTGGTGGCTTGATCCCGAGGATGAAATCGCCCAAACGATCGGCGACGGTAAGAACTGGAAATCTTATTCAAGAAACCCCCATTTCAGCAATCACTCTTTATTCCGCAGAATACCTCCTCGGCGAGGACATCCTGGTGGCGCCGGTACTGACCGAGTTCGCCACCACCCGGAACGTGTATCTGCCCAAGGGAACGTGGCGCGACGGCAACACCAACCAGGTGTACGAGGGCGGCCGTTGGCTGTACAGCTATGCCGCGCCGATGGACACGCTGCCGTACTTTGTCAAGACTTCGTTCCAGATGCGGCGTTAGGCGTTGGAAAGGATTGTTACGTATAAGGATAAAAAAGTGATGCGCAGATTCACATTCATGTGATATACGAAGTAAATTGTACGAGATTGTGTATTATTTTGCTGGGGTAGGGGAAATTCGTGTGGTAAATTAAAGATTTTGAACATGGAAATTTGTGATTTTTTATATTTCAGCCAAATTTTCAATAGTCCTACTACTTATTATATTTGTATGTTGTTGTTTATTTTATTAACGTGACTTTAACCTAGAGAGGTTATTCGTCACTTGATATTTGTATGAATCTGGTAAGAAAAGTCAAAACTGTATATTTCAGCAATCAACTTTATTATTTTCCAGAAACGGTAAAGATAAGGAGAGGAAACGGATATTAATTGCAGAGTTGAGGGATTGGAAAACAAACAACAAAAGAATTTCTGGAGTTTTTTTTTTTTTTTTTTTTTTTTTAAGGTTCAATAAACCAAATTTTCAGTTTTGCTTTTTTGGTGCTTTTTAATACCCCTGACTCAAGGCGGTTTCAAAAACACCCAAAAAGCAAAAAAACTGGAAGTTTGATTCATTGGACCTTTAAAAAAACTCCAGATTTATAGAATAAAAATTAAAGAAATTCAAAGAATTCCAGAAAATTACAAATTCATAATTTTATGATATTCTTTTAAAATTTCAAAACTTTAGAATTTAGATTGTTTAAATTCAGGAATTAAAAATTTTAGAATTCTAGAATTTTAGAATTTAAGATTCTTAGAATTTAGAATTTTTAAAATTTTAAAGTTAAGAATTTTAGATCTTTTCGAACTTTTTTTTATTTCCAGCTTTCTAAATTTTTGACATTTTTAATTTTAGAATTTTAGATTTAAAGAATATAAAACGTTAGGATTTCAGAATTTTTAACGGTTCACATCAACAATAGCTTTTGCATTCAGATTTCTGTTACAGACATTTTGGTATCTTCAATACTGCGGGAACTATCGATATATTGTTTCCCCTAAATTACTGTCTTCGTAGTTATTTACAACAAAGTTTGACTATTTTCACAATCAGATTCTTGCAGGATAGGGTCCGTAAGTTTGACAATTTTGGAATAAGAAGACAACAACTTCCTTGGTTGCTGTGCATCCTTAAACTTTATTTTTTTGGATTTTGTAATTTTAGATTTTAAGAATATTCTATTTCAGCGTTTTAGAAGCATAGAATTTAGGAGTTTTTAAATCTTCGAACTTCTAAATTTAGGAATATTTTTTTTTAATCTGCGAAATACGGAATAAGAAAATAAGAATGTAGTAATTTTATGATTTAACAATTTAAAATTTTTGAAACTTCAAAATGTAAGATTTTTATGATTTTAGAATATTAGTATTTAAATTAAAAAAAAAAACTTATAATCTTAGAATGTGAGAATTTTAAAATTTAAGTATCATTTTTTTAAATCTTCAGATTTGCATATTTCTAAATTTAAGAATTATAGAATTTATTAATTTTTGAAAAGTAAATTTTTTGTGTATTCTATAATTTAAAAAATATAAAATTTTACGTTTTTATATTTTTTGTTAGAATTTTAGAATTAAAGAATAATAGAATTTAAGACTAATAAAATTTTACGTTTTTTATATTTTTTGTTAGAATTTTAGAATTAAAGAATTAGAGTTTAGATTAGAAGTAATAATTTCAAAATTAAGGAATTTTCAATTATTGTGTTTTCAGTTTCTAAATTTAGAAATTTTATTATTTTGTATTTTGTAAGAGTTATATAGTTTTTTTTTTTTAAGAATTTGATAATTTTATGATTTAAAGAATTTAAGAAATTTAATTTTTGAAAGCTTTAGACTTTTAAGAATTTTAATTTTATAGTTTAAAAAGAATAGAATAAAAAAAAATTAGAATTTAAAAAATAGCAGAATTGAAAAATATTAGAATTTAAAAATATTTGAATTTAAAAAAACATTTGAAAAAAAAAATTCAAATTAAAGCACTTTAAAAAGTTTTGAATTTCAGAATTGAGGCATTTTAAGAAGTTAAGAATTTTAGAATTGAAGAATTTCAAATCTTCATACCTTCGAACTTCTTAATTTTGAATGACATTGTTTTAATTTCATTTTTATTTTGAATTTTAGAATTTTGTAAATAATAATTTTAAAAAAAATTTATGGTTAAAGAATATTTAATGCCTTAGAATTTTTGGAATTTGAGATTTTTTAAATTATCAAACTTCATAATTTTTGTTTTCTGAATTTAAAAAATTTAAAACTTTAGATTCATAGAATTATTGAATTTTAGAACCTTAGCATTAAAGAATAGTAAATTAAAATGAATTTAGAATTTTTAATTTTGTATAGAAATTTTGAATTTATGAAATTTTGAATTTAAGATATATTTAGAATTTTATAATTTTATGATTTTCAAATTTTAGAGTTTTAGAATTTTATAATTTAAGAATAGAAAATCTTTATATTTTCGAACCTTCAAATTTTGAAATCTTAAAATTATTTGATTGACGAAATTTTAGAATTTACGAAATTTTAAAATTTGATGATTTTAGAATTTGACAATTTTAGAGTTTTAAAAGCTAAGATTTTTTTAAATTTTGATGTTTTGAAAATTCTAAATTTTGGCATTTTAAATATTATGAATTCATGAATTTTTAATTTTAACTTTTTAGAATTCTCACCCTGTACTCTACTTAAACAATGGAAAATTAAAATGAAGCTTACCTGAAGCTTTCAGGAGTAGCTAAGTAAAATCTGCGTAACGAGTCGTTATTTTTACTCTTAGGGAACTTTCGGCACAATAAACTATAACTATTTTCCGTTTCATAACAACCTTCATTCACCCTTGATCAATTGTTTCGCTCGATACTTGCCACTAGTCCCTTTCCGACGATCTCAAAATCCCGAACCAACGCATCCTTGTTCAGCTGAAGAACGTCCTTCCCTGAGAGCATCCTCCCGCTCACACTCGAAATCTGCAGAAAAAGCAAGAGAGAAAACATTAAACACCATTAACTCACGCAACCCGTCAATCCAACCCTACCGTAAACGGCTTCTCCTCGATCGCGTCCGGTCTCCAGAGCACCGCAATCCGATCGCCCCCGCAGTGGTCGTAGAAGAAGAGGGCGTACCTGCGGTAGCCTTCGCGCAGCTCCGCCAGATAGCATTCGGCCGGGCTGAAGCCCGGCATTGATTCGTGTTCGACGTTCGTCGTCGTACGCCGACCCTGGGTGTAGTTCGCGACGGGGGTGATGCCGACGGGAGGGAGCAGACGGGTGTTCAACTTGATGATCAGGTCGTACCCGGTGAAGGAGGGTTGGTAGAAGATCTAGGAGAATGAATTTGTGTTGAGTGTGTGATTGTTGTTTTGTAATTTTATGTTTTACGTGAACTTTGCTGCGAACAAGGGAGAAATTTTCCTCGATCTGCGTAATTACGACCTTGGCCAGCATCACGACCCGGTTCAGGACTGCCTGGGTGGGTGCGGCTTTGGCAAGCAGTCCGAACTTGTCTGCGTCGCAGGACGTGACGATGGCTAATGGAGGGAAGTTGTCGCGTCGATCGATGAATTGCTTTTCCAGTTCTTCCACCTTTTCGTCGGGGATTTCCTCGTTGAAGTTCAGCAGGACCAACTCCTTGCTCCAGTCGGTGTTGGCCAGGTAGTGGAGAAAGCGGAGGAACCCGGCCTGTGGTTGGAGAGTGGGATCTTGCTTGAGGTAGAGGGCGGCCACTAGGAGTTCGGTGCACTCGTCCGGCCACAGGAAGGGATCGATGAGCTGGGAGTAGAGCCACCGTTTGGCCATGGCGGCGACCGAGCCGAACGAAAAGTGCTGCTGGTGCAATCCGTGCAAGATGCTGGTCAGTTTGGGCAGGATTGTCGCTCGCATCTCGAGCTGAATGCTGCGGTCCGAGTCGCGGTACAATTTGGTGATCTTGTTCTCCGAGAGGTACTCTCGCAGCAGGTTGATCTCCCGCTGGTGCACGATATGGAAACGGAACAGGTAGCCCTCTGAAATGGTGACTTGATGTAAAATTATTCATTTGAAGCAATTCAAGTACTCTTACCATACAAAACGTCCAGAAATTGGGAACTGGCCTGCGGCACTACCTTTACCGACGCGTTCTTGTACATCCGCAGCGCTTCAGCAATCTTCAGGTAGAACGCCGTCTTCAACCGCCGAATGGCCTCCAGCTGTTCGGGCCACTTTCCACTGGCTTCCAGCTGAATGGTGGCGTTCAGAGCCCGCTTCGCTCGGAACCTCAACTGACCGCGCTCGTCCCGCAAGGCCCGAGCCGTTGCCCGTGGCGGATCAGGATCGCTGTACCGGAACACGGCATCCGTCCCGAGCAGTGCGTTGATCGTCAACGGCAAGCTGTCGAGATTTTTCATGATTTTGCTCAACACGTCAAACG
Source organism: Culex pipiens pallens (assembly GCF_016801865.2). Lineage (NCBI taxonomy): Eukaryota > Metazoa > Arthropoda > Insecta > Diptera > Culicidae > Culex > Culex pipiens. The sequence goes on from NC_068939.1 coordinate 174,938,617, forward strand.
CTCGAATGCAGGCCAGCGAGCGCTCCTCGATCGTTTCGTGCACCTGCACGTCGCTGGGTTTGACCGAAACCTCAAATTGGTGCGCCGCGTACGTGATCTTCTGCACGGGAATGTCAAAGTGCGCGTTCAGCAGGTACGTGACAATCTTGCGGCAGATGGATCGCTTTGTACCGATCGGATCTCCGCTGCTGCCCCACACGCAGGACTCCGTAATGGAGCCGTCCTTGAAGCGACGTAGCTCGGCTTTGCCGCGCCAAAAGTTACGGAATTCCTCGGAGGCCGCCTTGTCAATCGCTTCCGGTCCCTTATCTACGGCGGCGAATGCTTCCTTCGGATTCAGCAGAATACCCAGGGTAAGCTTCAACGGCGAATCTTCTCCAACTTCGATTGGGACGACAAACTGGGCGCGAGGACCCAGTCCTCGTCGTACTAGTTGGGTTATCATCTTCCGGAAATGTCCGTGAGGATTTCCAAAGTAGTTCAGCTTGTCGTCGTCGCTGCCAAAACTCTCCAACACGTTCTGAATTAGTTCCGGTTTGGCGATGCTCAGAATGTGATCGTACTGCGTGTACACAGGGTACTTGTTCAGGAACAGCGGTATAAAGCTGTTGACTTTCTTGTCGTCCAACAGCTGGATCGCGATTGCAGATTCTCGCTTCACCCGGCGGTACAACTCACCCGACAGATTGGCGCAAATGTTCAGCAGCCCGGAATTGTCCAGAAACACCACTTCGTAGAACTGATGGTAACTCTTGGTTGATTCTGTGCCCGTCGATTCCATCGTAACTTCCTCCGTGTCCCACTGACTGTTGGCCATCTGGTTCCAAAACATACGAATGATCTGGTAGCTGCTCATGGTGTTGTAGATCTTGCGATTCTGAATGAGATACGCTATGAAAAACGTAACCAACGCCCCATCAAACCCATAAAAGCCTTCGTTAAACTGCCGCTGACGAATCCACACCTTGAGCAGTATTATAGCTTGTCGCACGTGGTCCGACTGAACGACACTTTCAAGCACTTCCTGGTTTTTCAGCAACCGCAAATCGTACAAAATAGACGCATTGTAGTGCGGCGTCGGACACAGCTTGTAATCCTCCGTTACCTCCTTCCCAATCATCGCCGGCCGAACGTTGTTCTTCTCGGGAACAAACCTTTTCAGCAAAAACTTCTCCGCCGCCACGGCGTGAATCACGAACTTCACCTTCCCGGCGAACTTCTCCTCGCTCGGCGTCACCTCCAGCACCGGCTTCAGCGAATCCCCCTTCAACGCCACAAATCCAACCTGCCCCGCCAGCTCGTACTTCGTCTGCCCAACCATCCGTTCCGCCAAATGGCACAGAAAATGTGCCCGCTTAAAGTGATACCTCATGTTGAGGTAATCTTCCTTGTGGAAGCACCGCTCCGGAATCTCCAACAACAAATCAACCACAATCGGCTTCCCATAATCCGTCCCCAGCTTATTCGCGCCAATCTGGTGCACAATCCTCTGCTGCAAAAATTGAAACTTCACCTTCTGAAGCACCTCAACATTCTCCGGAACCTCAAGCGGAAACTCCACCCCCTCATACCCAACATCGTCCAACCCCCTCTCCCCCTCCCCATCCTTCACCGTCCTCAAAAACTTCCGGAAATCGCCCAACCACCGCTCGACAAAGCTCGCCACCTTGGCCTTCACTCGCACCTCCCCCAGCATTTGCTCCACCTGCAGCCGGAACAGGTTGGAGTGGTAAAAGTTTTCCGTCTCCTTCAGCCGGTTGATTTCCTCGACCGTCGGAGGCTTGTACAGCTGCTTCATGGCTTTGATCTTTTGCTGATGTTCCGCCTGGTCGCGATCGAGCAGTTTGCGTTTTGTGGCTTGGGCCGATTCCTTACTGCTGGCAGGGGCGCGAACAAATCGGCCGCCACTTTCGTGGCCACTGTCACTGCCGGCCGGGGACGCGTCCGCGTCCTCATCGTTCGAGTCCTCGTCGGTTCCGTTTTCGATCATGGAATCGTTCAGATCTTCCTCCACTTGGACTGGCTTTGGTTTCGCCTTTTGCTTCTGGAATTTTAAACTTTTATTAGAAACAATACATTGTATAAACCTTAAACGTACCTTTTGCTGAAACTTTTTCATTTTAAACAGTGAATTACACCAGAAAAATCAACAAAATTATTCCAAATTGGGGACACAACGTGAGAACCGTCGAAAACACCTCCACATTGTTTTTATTTTGCCTGCGAGGTTAGGTCGAGGGAGAAACGTCAGTCGCGGTGAACGTTACACGTTGGAAGGAACTTATTGGATTTGCAGTTGGTCTCAGTTGGGGCTACCCAAATAATGGGTAAAAACTGTGCGTTCGGCAACAAAACATTAAGAGTGTTTAGTAATTTCAGTTGATATGTTTTCAACAAAATCTTGAAAAACATCCAGAGATTTTTTGAAAAGGTCCTATAAACATATGAAAGACAATAGCTTATAAAACCTTTTCAAATAAAAAACTTTAGGTTTGATAAAACTTAATAAGAAATTTAAATATAAAATCATTCAAATGTTTTTGAACTTTGAATAAAAAATCACAAGAATTAAGCTATAAAATTTCAAAAACAAAAAGGTAATTCAAATAAAATTTGTTAAAAAAAAACATATCAATTTCCAAAATAAATATCCAGTAAATTAAAAAATAAATAAAATGGTATTTTAACAATTTACAAAATAGAAACCCGAACAAAAATTTAAATATTTGCCAAAAAAATAAAAAAAAAACAAAAATCATTTGAATTAAACTAAAAATACAAAATTCTGAAAAAAAATAACATTTTGAAAAATAATTCTGACTTTTTGTATATTAGAATTGAGGAGTTTTAGCAAAGATTTTAGCTAGGGTTTAAAAGTTTTTAATTCAAAGATTTTAAGATCTAGGTTAAAATTCGAAGATACGAAAATCCTAAAATTACAAAATCTAGAATTATAAAATTTAAATTTTAATAATTTTAAAATCCAAGACTTTAATAATTTTAGGGTTTTAGCATTTTTTCAATTACAGAATAGAAGATTCTAAAATTAGGCTCGAAATTTGAAATCTAGTTTTTTTTCTTTAACATAAAACTCAAGAAATAAAAAAGAAGAAATCTGGAGTTTTTTTTGAAAAGGTTCAATAAACCAAATTTTCAGTTTTTGCTTTTTGGATATTTTTTGGTACCCCTGACTCAAGGCGAGTTCAAAAACACCCAAAACGCAAAAACTGGAACTTTTCAAAACAAAACTCCAGAAAATAACAAAAGTTTTACTATGCTCAACCTGCTCAACTAAATACAAACACAAAATGGGTCATTTAAGTCAGCCGTGTGCAGAACGACGAACAAAAACAGAACCAAAAACATCATTCAGCAAAACTGTCAGTGCGTTGTTGACATTTTCCACCACACGATTTTCCACTGTTCGTGCCACCAACCGAGAGGCCAGTGTTTAGCTTTTGACTCTTGCTTGGTTTGCTGCTGCTGTCGCAAAAAAAGAGAGAAGTTTTCACTTTATTACCCCCTCACAGATGAGGATTGCTGCGACCTCCTCGTCCCGTTCCGTTACGCGCGTGTAACCGATCCCGGACAGACGGGGACCGTCCTACACACCCACAGGCAAGATGAATCTACAGAGTCTGTTTCAGGACTTTAATCCGAGGTGAGTGCGTCGAAGGTCTCCCTTTCACACACGTCGGTGGTGGTGGTGGCTTGCGCTGCGTATTTTCAAGGTCTAAACATCGATCGAACTGTCCAAAGTTGAAATTGCCATCAGCCCGTTGACGGTCGTTGGTTTGGCCCGAATTATTACGATCTCAAGGTTTGATTCTTGTTCCATCTTTTCAGCAAATTTATCGTACACTGCTGTTTGTTTACATTCACGGTACTGTTTTGCCTGCGATTGGACGACTACATTGGTAAGTGATGCGACCGCGGGAGAACTTCGATCGTGATGTACTGACCGGATGATCACCTTGTTCACAGATTGGCCGTACTGGGTGATATTCATTCCACTATGGGTGTGGAAATCCATCGCCACGCTCGGAGCGATCGTCGGGGCCATCGTTTGGTGCCGCTATCCACATTACAGGTAATTAATATGAAACTTGTTGAAACTTTTTCTTTTATTCAAGAGACTGCAGCTATCCAAGATGTCGAACCGAGATTGCAGAATAACACGAATCTGGACGCGGTTTATCTCTATGTGCTCATAATGGTTTGAAAGCCAACACTTGTCGGGACGCTGAGGGAAACTTTCTCATGGACAAAAGCAATTTGTTGAATAGGTGGCAGCAGTTCTTCAACGAGCACCTCAACGGTGATGAAGCGAACGGAGACGACGTAGGAGTCAACCTTGGATCACCCACAGCTGATGAACGGTTCCTAGTGCCTGATCTTGAGGCGGTGAAGAAGGAGATCATGAAGTTGAAGAACAACAGAACTTTCGGCAAGGATCGGTTACCCGTTGAGCTTTTCAAATATGGAGGAGAGAAACTGGCAAGGGCGCTTACTGTGTGATCTGGTAGGAGGAGAAGCTACTGGAAGAATGGATGGATGGTGTCGTGTGCCCCATCTATAGAAAGAGTGAAAACTGGACTGGTGCAACTACCGCGGCATCACTCTTATCAACGTGGCCTATAAAATCCTCTGCCGTCAGTTTTCACCCCATGCAAGGAGGTTCGTGGAGCCCTACCAAGCGAGGTTTACTGGTGCCCGGGCCACAACTGACCAAATTTTATCGCTCCGGCAGATCCTCGAGAAATGCCGTGAGTACAACGTGCACACACATCACATCTTCATCGATGTCAAGGCAGCGTACGATACAGTCAACCGCGAACAGCTATGGAAGATTATGCACGAAAATGGTTTCCCGGACTAACTGACTCGGTTGATCAAGGCAACCTTGGATCGTGTCATGTGAGCGGTTAAGTCGCACAAACCATAAACTACACGCTTTGTTTACAGAACCTACTGGTTTCATCAACGTGGTCTGATTCATACCTTAACAATTCGTTAACTTTCTTCCAGGGTCGAAGGCGATTCGTACGCGCACTTCAAAGCCATGCTGATATCGCTGTCACTGCACCTCATCCTGCTCATGTTCGAACTTCTGGTATGACCGAACTCTATGCTGAACCCTAAAATTAGATAACTTATTCGACTTGTCATACTTTTAGGCCTGTGATCGGCTAACATCCGGACGGCACCTGTGGGTGCTGGTGTTTATCCCGCTGATCTTCGGCAGCGTGGCCAGCGTCGGCGCTTGCGTTTGGGCCGTCAAACACGACCGGTCGTTTGAGGTGGGGCTCTCATTAGTTTAATCTAGAGTTCCAAGATCAATTCTCATCATCTAAATTTCTAGCTCGAGCTGTTCTGCGCCGTCAACGCGCTCCAGTTTGTGTTTCTTCCGCTCAAGCTGGACGGATTCGTGTCGTGGAGCTGGGAAGTGGTGTTCGTTCCTTTGTGGATAGTGCTGTGCCTGAGCCTGGTGGCCGTACTGTACAGCATCATCTTCTGCGGCATTCTCCTGCGAACGCCGGAGGTCAGCCATCAGCAGAAGAAATCCGCCATCAACTCGGCCATTGGAAACTGCGCAACGGTTCTTCCCATCCTGGTGTTTCAGGTTCTGCTCGCCGACAAGCTGGACAATGAAAATTTGGACTGGCCGTTCATCGGCGTCGCCGGACCGCTTTTACTGTCTCTGTTTGTACTCATTCTTCTCAGTTTCAACGCCAAAGGTGGCAACAAGTGTAAGTTCAAATTCCAGTGCCTGAACATCGACCATTCCAACTCAAATCTCGCTTCCTTCCCCTTACAGGGTGGTTCGGCATTCGGAAGAGCTTCTGCCAGTTCCTGCTGAGCGTGCTGCCCTGCCTGCAGGAGTACGGTAACATATCATATCACACGGAAAGTGCGGCCGCCGCCGGCCAGAACGTGCCGCTGGACACGGCCGCCGTCGCCCAGCTGGACGAGTTTGAAAAGTTCGACAAAAAGAGCAAGAAAGCCCTGAGCAAAAAGAACGACCACCTCAAACCGGTGGTGCCGATCATCAGCATCGATCTGCCCGACTAGGTCTGGTCCCGGAAGGCCGACAGGAACTACTTTCGCCAACACTTTTTTCCACCCCGCACGAGCCTCGTGCAAATTTGCTGCGGGTCTCAAGCTGCGAAAAACCTTGCGAGATTAATAATTTGGGCTTATACAGAGAGCGAGCGGTCGCGCGGCAATATCCAAACTCTCTAAATGTGATTGATAATAACTTTCCCATTCATTCGGATTCAATTCGCCATATTATTTCATATCTTTGAACAAACGAATTCTTTTCATCTTGAACTCTTTTTTATACAAAAATATTATTTAGTCGCAACCTACTTACGGGTTGCTTATTATACCTACAAAAAAAAATAACCCTTACAAATAAGCTGCAGTTATCCTATTTATTTAACAGTGCAACCTACTCGGGTTGTGTTAGACATTAGCTAAACAAATGTTTAAACAAAAAAAAGAACGCAAATTTTCATCCACAATTTTCGCGCCGCATTCTGAAGAACGTCACCTTATAACAGTTAGAAAATTGGCAGTTACCAGCAAAAGTTAGCCGCATTGTTTAATAAGGACAATACATTAGTTTCGTTTTTCTTTTAAACAAGTGACTAGTTGAAACAAGGCGGCAACAAGAATTTCGTAGTGATCGGTAGCTTTTTTAGAGCAGACAATTGTTGTGTATTTAAACGACAGAATCGCAAAGTTTTGAAAGAAAAACGAAGAAACACACAAAAATCGTGAGCAACTTTGTGGATAGCTATTTGTAAATAAAGGAATGTAAAAATAAAAACTTTTTTTTATTTCATTGCGAAATCCGTTATACACTATTGGTTATTTTTCATGAAATCCGAAAATAATACCAAATGTTTTACAATAATCTGATTTTTTTTTTGTCTGATATCTAAAATTCAAGCTTTTTTTCCAACATTTTCGAATAAAAAGTATCAAAAATTGCTTTATGCATTGCTAAAAATAACAAAAAAAATAAGAATAATAATAACAACAATTATTTTTAAATCGTTCTTTGAATTAAAATGATGATGAAGTTTTAGAAAAAGAAACGAAATTTTAAGTTAAGTTATCTTTAACTTTTTGTCATTTCCAGTTGAAACGAAGTCGTTTGACGCATTTTGAGACAGTAATTTGTTCAATCATATTTAATTTGGTCAATTTTTTTTCTAAATCTACAGATGGATGTTTCCAAGAAAGGACAGAACTTGCAAATTACTTCAAGTCAGCATAAACGAAATAGTAAACTTCGTTATGTCGGACCCCAAGGCTGTCGGATTTATCATGTGCAAAAATGATAAAGGACAAAAAGGACTCGTAAATGTAGGCAAGGTTAAGCCTGTCGGACTACTTGAAGAAAATAGCAAAATGTACTTCAAAGGAGGAATTTATCATTGCAAACTTTGCGTATTTAAAACGATCTCCCGGGAAGCATGCAGTGGCCACCTCTTCAAAAAATGTTCCCTCGTGGTTGGATGTGATGTTTGCTCCAAAGTTTTTGCAGGAAAAAAGTATTTAAAGAGACATCAAGATCGAGTATTCTGCAAGCCGGTGCTGGCAAGTAATGAATGCAAAAATTGCCTATCAACATTCACAAACAATACGAATCTACGTCAACATATGAAAAGATCGGTTTGCAACAAAGTGGCAGCAAAACTACGTAAAGTACCTAAATCCCGAAATTTTTTCGATCACGAAGAAGTTTGAAGTTTTCGGGTACAAATGCAGTCTAGCAGATTTCATTGATGTAATCCCGTCGACGTCTTTGCTGAATGACGTTAAACCTCGGCTGGAAAACTTCATTAATCAACCTCAAGTTTTAATTATAAACCATTCTTCCATCTTCCAGTTGACGTCAACAATTTCAAGGAGTAATGCAACTTGACATTCAACTTCTGCCGCAGAAGAGCATCGGCAAGCAGATGGTCGCGTTCCACTGCGGCGTCCGACGGAGCGACTTCAAAGTTTATTAGCAGTCGCGAGCCAATTCTAACCCAAGCTCAGCAGTTTGCGGCCGATGAACGGCAGAACGGCAGCATATATTGCCGTAAGAATCCCAAACAAAATCCAAAAACGCCCTAATATAGGCAATATGCATTTTTCACCCGGTGAAATGTTTCAATTTCAATTTAACACGAAATCCAGTTCGACCCCTGTTAAGGTGTATTCACATTATACCGCAGCCGCAGCCGCATCCGTATAAAATTTGACAGTACGGACGCACAGTGCGGAAGCGATTTCTCTCATGCATTTCAAATGTTCCCGTTCACACTGTTCCGCATCCGTACTGCGGATACGGATGCGGAACAGTGTCAATGGCTTCATTAGGTTTTACAGCGTGACGTCACGAGCGCACACGCACATACATTTTTGCTGAGACATACGTGCAAAAAATGTAAACAGTGCAGCCAAGCTGTCAAATTTCTAACCTAAAAATTTAGTCGGCGTAAAACCTAATATGAAATGCATTGGAAAAATCGCGTCCGCACTGTGCGTCCGTACTGTCAAATTTCATACGGATGCGGCTGCGGATGCGGTATAATGTGAATACACCTTTACACCCAAGTAACAATTTTAGTTTTACTGTAGTTTTGGAGAAGTTATGTAGAATTCCTGAGAAAATGTAGATGCCTTTTAGTCCCACATGCTGTGTTAAATAAGTGTTAAATCAGCAATAAAGCTAAAATGGACTACTTTAGGAGGTTAGCCAGAGTAAAAATTAAGAGTATCATAAGACATTATAATTTTATTGTGTACCTAATAAATACTTTATAAAGCTCTTCAATGCTCAAATAAAACTTTCAAGTTTAAAAAAGATTTTTGTGGCAACCTGTAGGAACTCCTAAAGGTTATAACAAAGCACGAAGCATTTATGAATGTTCTCTCAAAGAGAACCAAAAGCCTGTACAAAAAGAGAACAGCATGCTGATTTACTTGATTAAAGACAAATATTCTTATGCGAAATTGAATTCTAAAAGGCTTATGGTAGTGGATTATTCATTTGATAATAATTGTATAAATATATTTAAGCACTTGCATTTCTCCAATGAAATGTACCGTTACAGTAGTGCCAAAAAAAATTACCGAACATTTTTTCAAGATAGCTCGAAAAAATGGAACTCGCCTTTAAAATTATCACAAAAAAACTAAACTTTTATCGAAAAAAAAAATCTTTTTCGCCGGTTGTTGCTCCAAAATTCAACATGGCTACGATTTCCAGCACTTCGATTTGTTTGGCAATATGGCGAAAATTTATAAATATTGAAATTCTTTTATAAGTCTATTTCAAATTCAATGCTTCCTCAAAGACTCTTTCCCAAAACTCGCTAGGAATAACTTGATTTAAAAAGAATTTATTAGGGTTTAAAACAGGCTCACAATGCTTTATCGTGGTCTTAACCAAGATTAAATTGCACACGGCTGGGAACGTAGCGCATGTGGGCTTCATCAACTGCAAATAGATCGACTTGGACAATGGATTTGAATTTGGCAATAATTCAATAAAAAACACGTTTTTGTTAGTTTGCATGGGGTTTATTTACTATATAAGAACTAAAAAAGCACAGACTCGGTCACTCAACACAGTTCAATGACCAAACTTTAAACAGCGAAGGTGGGTTGGACACTGCCTTAAAAAGCAGCTACTTTCACTATTTTTACCTTCTGTTGCTATTACAATCTTTAACTCCACCACAATATAGACTGCGCACCACAAACAATGATATTTTAAAACGATTATCACTCTCTTTTTAAATTAAACATATTAGTTAACAAAAAACCGCTGCAATCAGCACAAGCAAAACTGTAAATGACAGCGCGTAGCAATACAGATAATAAAATCTTGATGGTTTTGAATAAGGTAACTCTAAGGATGAAAAGTTTTATCAACTACTTTTCGAAAACCATATGTATTTAAAGAAGTTCTAATCAAGGCTGAAAGGCTTTGATAAAAGGGGCAGGACGAAGAACACTAAAACGAAAACAATTTGATAAAATGCCTCGTTTAGTAACGCTAAATTGCAAAATAACATGATGTACATCCACTTTGACACAATAATGATAATGCACAGCACCAGTACATGCAACAATTGCAAAGCAAAAGAATTTCTGGTTCAGTGAAATGTTCCGATTTCTCACAATTCTATCACAATTGGGTCCTAAAATGAAGCTTAGATTGCTGATATTATTGTTTACAGCGATAAAGCTTATTTTTCTGAGTACAATGACCCTTTGTACGACCACAAAGAATTTAAAATGGATTTTTAAATCAATTTTGAAAAATTAACCTCGCGGTCCTTCTTGACAGAAAAGCTCCTACTTGACAGCTCGTTCCAAGGGGACCATAGTTGATCCATAGAAAAAATGTTGTCCTGACAAAAAAAAAAAAAATTGCATTAAAATGAAAAAAAGTGATCAGAAATGGTTTTTAATCGTGTTTTTTACCGTTGTACATAAAAATGTACATAGGGCTTTAGTACCCAATTCAAACACGATAAAAAACCACCAATTAAAAAATATTTTATTATTATCAACACATAGTTATTAAGTGATATGTAATTTTAAAACTTTAACCGAAAATTCACTAGTAATTATGCCCAGAAGCGTTTTTCAAAAAATCAGCTCTCCTCTCAATGTATTTCACTGCGCTGTTCACGTACAACTGAATATGTCAAAGTGAAAGTACAAATCTAACAAGATTGATAAAATGCTTACGGAAGACTTAACAGATTTAAAGCAGCATTTGTTAAGTTAATCAAGCTATATCAAGAATTCTTCAGGCGTACTTAAAGTGTAAAGTTGAAACCTTAATTAAAACTTCTAAACAAAATTCTTCATGATATCTTGAAAAATTCTTTAAAATATGTTTAAGTTTGTGGAATGGTAAAACCTTTTGGATTTTGGTGAAAGATGTAACAAATCTTTATTGCATTTAATAAAACTATTATAAAAATGCTTAAGAATCAAAGGCATTTGTCTTGCTACTTGGGCACGAAAGTATGTAATCATACCTGAACTGAATTTCGTGTAATGCCGATCCTCCGTGTGAATCGAACTTGACTTTAAGTACATCCATCTGACCGTGCACCGGGGGTTGTACGGTCAGCTGGAGGTATTGTGAAAGCAGACAAAAATCGAAACACGAGCGCAACCTGTCAAAGCCTGTTGCGCCACAGGCTGATGTACACGCTTACGATAAACCGCTCCATTTTTGTATGGCGCAACAGATTGTTTTGCGCAACAGAAGAGATGCGCACTTCGGTTTGGTGGAAGCTGCATAATACTTAAAATCAAGTTCAAATCCACTCAAAATCAAGTTCGGGTCTCGAACTGAAAATGAGTGGTTTTCTGAATTTGATTTTGAGTGGATTTTTCACTCAAACGGCAGTTCAAAAGCTGAACTGGCGTTTGAGTAGTTTGGACTTGGCGAAAAAAAAGCTTTAAACTCATAAATGAATTCCTCCACGCATGGTCCAAAATGAGTGAATCGAACTTGATTTTGAGTACCTCCAGCTGACCGTGTGAGTGTACCCGTACCGCTGTACATAAACATCAACAAACGCTTTTGACGTTTCTCTACCCGCAACAGCGCAGAACATCAACAAACGTAAAGTAGAACCATGGCCAACCGCACGGTCAAGGACGCCCGGAACGTGCACGGCACGAACCCGCAGTACCTGATCGAGAAGATCATCCGGTCGCGCATCTACGACAGCAAATATTGGAAGGAGCAATGCTTCGCGCTGACAGCAGAATTGCTTGTGGACAAGGCGATGGACATCCGGTTCGTGGGCGGCGTTTACGGGGGGAACATTAAGCCGACGCCGTTCCTGTGCCTGACGCTGAAGATGCTGCAGATTCAGCCGGAAAAGGACATCGTGGTGGAGTTTATCAAGAACGAGGAGTTTAAGTACGTGCGGGCGCTGGGGGCGTTTTATCTGCGGTTGACGGGGTCGTCGCAGGATTGCTACAAGTATCTGGAGCCGTTGTATAATGATAATCGGAAGTTGAGGCGGCAGAACCGGATGGGACATTACGAGTTGGTCCATATGGACGAGTTTATAGATGAGTTGCTGCGGGAGGAGCGCGGATGCGACATTATTTTGCCTCGCATCCAGAAACGGCACGTGTTGGAGGAGAACAACGAGCTGGATCCGAAGGTGTCCGCGCTGGATGACGATTTGGACGAGGAGATGCCGAGCGACGACGATGAAAACTTGGAGGAGATGGCGGAGGCGTTGAAGGCGAAGGAAAAGGAGAAGAAGCTGGAGACGATCAAGATCCGGGACAGCAAGAGGGAATCGTCGCGGGAGCGGCAGATGGACAAGTCGAAGGATCGCGGCAGCGGGGGAGGGGACCGCTACCGGGACTACGATAGGGGGCGCGGCGAAAGGGAGCGAGATTACGAGAGACGAGAGTAGGGGGATTGATTTGTTGGAGATTCAGAATTGAATTGATTGAGTTTGGTTCTACTTGCAGACCACCGTCCGACTATCGCCACAAAGAGAGGGGGGATGGTCGTGAAAAGGACCGGGATCGCCAGCGGCGCAGTGACCGTAACGAGCGGATGGACGAGCGAGATCGACGCCCCGCGGAAAGGGATCGAGAGAAGGACTACGATCGACGAGAGTAAGTTTGCGAATCTTTGGAAAAGTAATTTGTTTCAATGAGGCTAATGTTATTTCAGACCTCCGTCCGACTATCACTACAAAGATCGCGAGGGTCGCGAAAAGGACCGGGACCGACAGCGTCGAGGTGATCGCGATCGAGACCACGAAAGACGACACAGCGGGAGAGATCGGGAGCGATTTTAGAAGCGTGTTTGTGCGAAATAAAAATAAAAATCTCTTCAACCAAATTACTTTATTGAATCTTCAAACTTATCAAGTGCTAATCTGCACGAACGTCCGCTTGGCCAGTTCCTTCCGCTTGCGGCGTTGATTCTTCAGCCGGCGGCTCTTGGTCGCGTCCCGGAACAGATCAACCCCACCCTGGTTGGCTTCCGCTTCGCGCTGCAACATCTGCATGCCGTGGTGGTTCACGCCGATCATGTCGCGCAGCTCGTGGACGGCTCGCTGTAGCTTGCCAATGAGGTCCTGAATGACAGGCAGCAGCGTCTGGTTGGCCACGATCGGCTTCTGATGGATGCGGAACAGGAAGAGCACGACTTTGCAGATGATTTCGGTTTGATCTTGGCGGGTTTGGGTTAGTTTTGGGATTCGCTCGAGCAGTTCGCAGACGCTGGAGAAGGGCAGGAGGAGCAGGGCTTCCTCGAGGTCGCTGGCGCGGATGCGGGTGAGGACGGACAGTAGGAAGTCGTCGGTGTTGGTGGCTTCGTACGCGAACATTAGCGGTGGGATGATGCTCTTGTTGTCCTCTTGCTCGAAGGCCTTGCTGACCTCGAGACATTCGAGGATGTTTTCGGCGGCCTTTTCCGATCCGATGGTTTTCTTCGAGGGGAGTTTTAGTCCCGGGAGTCCCGGCACGGCGGAGTCATCTCCAGTGGCTAGCGTGTTGTTTTCCAACTCTTCGCGCTCCTCCTCTTGGACGTCTTGCAGAACCAGCGGTTCGTCGGTTCGTTCAAAGAGACGTAGCGTTCGATCGGAACCGCAGCTCACTACAAACTTCCCGTTGGGACTGACTGCGAGTCCGTGTGCCTCACCAACGTGTCCCGGCAGGGTGATGATCTTCTCGAAACTGTCCGCGTCCCATTGCTTGAGGCGGCCGTCCTTGCCGCACGAGAAGAATAGGTGAGTCTTTGGGATGAACTGCAGTCCCATGACGGAGTTGTCGTGCGCGACCAGCGATCGGTGGCAATCGCCAAAGTCCATGCCCCAGATTTTGATGCTGCGGTCGGCGGAACCGGTCACGATGATGGTCGAGTCGTACGAAATGTCCATACAAAGCACTGGGAGTTTGTGGCCGTACAGCGACAGGTAGAACTTGAGCGTGTCCAGGAAGAAGATCTTGACCGTTGAGTCGAGCAGCGCTACGGCGATGTACTTGCTGTTGCGCGAAAGCCTCACGCTCAGCACCGTTTCTTCCAGTTTGAGCACGTTCTTGTGCAGCAACGAGAGGACCTTCACTTCGCTGCCCTCTTCCCGGTTCGGGTCGGCAATCAGCTCAAAGTTCCAGAACTTGACCGTGGTGTCGCCGCCGCCGGTGACGCAACCGCGTTGATCCGGCGTCAGCACGATGCTCCACAGTTCCTTCGCGTGCGCCTCTATCCGCTCGATGACCTCCCCGATGACAATGTCCACGATGAGCAGCTGGCCCGTTTTAAGACCCACGAGCACGTGCCGATCGCCGGGAACGAAGCAACAACTCACCACGTACCCGGTCTCAACGGTTCGCAGACAGGACTGCGTCGCGCGGTTCCACAACTTGAGCGATTCTCCGCTGCCCGAAGCGACGGCCAGGTTGTCCGAACTGAACCCGACGGCACGCACCTCCGTCGGATGTCCCTGCTGACGGAGCGTATGAATGGCTTTCGGTTCGGCGTGCTTTTCCGCCACGTTCAACGTGTACATCTGGACGATGTTCTTGACGTAGGTCACGCAGACGCGCAACTCGTCACGACTCCCCAGCAGCAGGTCAAACGATTTAATCTTCTCCGGAACGGCGATCGCTGGAAGGCGTTTGATTTCATCGGTCAGCGAAAGTTGGCGATCCGCTGAAGACGAAGACGCCGCTTGATCATTCTTCGCTTTTGTGTCCAACTTCTTCAGACGCTTCGTCAGCCGAGCCAGCGCTTCATCAACACTGTAGAAGTAAAACAGTTCAATCTTACGATCCGTTCCGTGACAACCCAGAATCTGGCCACCACCTTCCGCGATCAGGTTGATGGTCCTGCCAAACCCGGACCGCTGAATGTTTCCAATTTGCGAGCATCGAAACGGGCTGGACGATTCCGACTCCAACTCTCCAACCGCCTCCTGACCACTATTCTCCACAATTTTGTACACCGACAGCTGGGAGTCGTTCGATCCCGCCACCAAAAAGTCATCGTTGCGCATCAACACAACGCCCCAAACCTCCGTACGATGATCCACGATCGTCTTGAAGCAGCTCTGCGTCTCAATGTTCCAGAACTTGATCTGGGTGTCCTTCGAGCAAGAAATCACCACATCGTGATAACGCTGCATAAAGCAAGCCTCCGTAATGGGCGCATTATGTCCCACCAGACGACACTTGCCAGCCTGGGCCACCACATCGGACACAACCACGTCATTATCCAAACCCCCAGAAACCAACTTCATCCCAATCAAGTCGTAATTCATCGCACTAATTGCCGATCGATGCGCGGCAAACGTACACACCGACTTGCGACTCTCCAGCTCAAACACCTCAATCACCCCGTCCGTGTAACCCACGGCCAGGTGCTTCCCGTCCGGACTCGCCCTCACATAGCTAACCTCCTGCTTGTCCCGCGTCAACTCCAGCACCTTCTCGCCAAGTCTACAACAAAAAAAAAAAAAACGCTCGTTTTAACAAACAAAACTCAGCTGGACCAATCTCAAACCCGACCTGGTATTCCAAACCAGCACCTTCTCGGCGGCGGCCACCGCCACGAACCGCCCGTCCACGCCGCCAACCGTGACGAACGAAACGTTGGCGCGCCCACTCGCAATCAGGTTGAAGCTGGCCACCGGCTGGAACGCCAGATACTGCTTGGTGAGACCCATGGTTTAGAGGTCGCTTTTTCACGGGTCGTTTTTCTTCACACCAAAAAAAAAACTAGAATTTTATTCGGAATCCATCCGCGGAGCACGCAGAAAAACACGCCGTCGCCGTTCCGCGAGTAAACAACAAAAACATGCGCTGCCGCGCAGAAACGTCAAATTTACACGGTAAATTGGAAATATCTTGAAGGTGGTGAAGTTCGGCTGGAAACGACTTTGCTTGCAGCGGCACCCAACTTAAATGATCAAAATCAAGTTTTGCCTAAACGCAGGCTATTCTTTATTTGAACATTCAAAAGATGATGTGATTCACAGAAAAAAAGAGTCCTCTACTCGCTACAGAATCTAACTCCTCACAATATGAATATGAAATGCCCGATCTTCTCACAGCTCCGTGTGCTGCGAGGGAAATTTCTTCAGCACGGCGTGGTACAAATTGTAGAACGCGTACACGGACACCGACAGAATGACCAGCAGCGCCCCTCCGAACGCCATCGACAGGAAGTTCCCATCGATGATGCCGCTGCAGCTGGACCGCGTCTGCGGTGCCCACAGATCGGACGCACTGCCGGTGGCGCTCGTCTGGTTCTGCCGTTCCGCAATCAGTCGCTTCATCTGGTTGAGGCGCTCGCGGAGCACTTCGACCGATTCGGACGAGAGGTCGTCTGGAAATTTGATTGACGAATGAATTTGAGAAGCCGTGGTTGTAATGTTATCCACTAAACTTACCATCGGCGGCTTTCTGCTTCGAGGGCATCTTTGCTTCTTGGTCACAAAATGTATATTGTCTAGTTTGAGTTGGCACAATTCGGGGTTATTTTGTAAAATTTGAGCAATCGAGACGGGGAGAGATATGGATGCTGCCAAGTGGTACAGCTCAAGTATTGATTATTTTCCTGTCATCGTTTGCGAAGATTCGAATTTCGCGCAGGCGCACAGCTTCGAAACGAGAGGGACCGTTTTCGGCATACAATAACGACCAAGAAGTTGCCCACCGGACATTTCTATATTTTCACCGTACACAGACACAGATCGTTACGAAAATTGCTTAACTTCTAAGTTGTAAGAAATATGGTTGAAAAAAGAAAAAAAATCAAACTAACCTGACCCCGCGGCTTACGTGTACGTGTTGGCCAGACGGCGCATTCGTCGCGTGTTCCGGTCCTGGTCGCGAATCTTCTTCTCCATCTCGGCGTCGGTCAGCGTCTCCAGGAACGGAGCCCACTGGTCGGCATCGCTCGGTGTCCGGAACGGAACCTCCACCGTCGCCAGCGGAGTCTCGCTGAAAGCGTACGTGCGCTGGTGCCACGACAGCTGGCCCCGGATCGAGTACGAAATGGCGGTCACGAACTCACCGCCCAGTCCCAGCTCCGCGCACAGCTTGATCGCAAAGTCTTCCGGATTGTTTTCCTTCTCGGCCATGTCCCACTCGACCTGGTCCACCAGCGAGGTGTTGCCCACGTGAATGTTCAGCTTGACCAGCACGCGCTGGTCAGATCCCTCCTCCAACACAACCGGCTCACTCGGATAGGCCTCGATCTGCTGCCGGATCGCTGCCGCAATGGCCGGCACAAACGGCGTCGGATTCAAATCCAAATCATCGCACAGAACCTCCGCAAACTGCTCCGGCGTAATCATGCACTCGTTCCGGTTCCAGGTGAAAGTGTCCCGCAACTTCTGCCCTTCAATCTCCATATCCAACCGGATCGGCACCAACACCTCCGTCTGGGCCGAGTTCTCCACATTCACCGTCGGATCCGTATCGTCGAAACACATCGGAAACGTGCGAACCTTCTTGTTGTAAACCCGGTTCCTGTTAATCGGAGTGGCCTGCGGAACCGCATCCAAATGGCTCGAATTCGGCATCGTCGGAACCCACGGCGGTTGCTTCTTGGTCGACTTGCTCTCGCGAGGCGCCGGCGGCTCCGAAGCCGTTACGGCCACCGCCTTGTACTTCTCATCATTCCCCTCCAATATCTCCGCCACCTCGGAAGCCCTCAACAGCGAAACCGAACTCGCCAAAAACTGATTGCTAATCCCCGAGTCCAGCAGCTTCTTCCTCTCCTCCGGACTCAACGTCCTCCGCAACATCCCCGGGTACTTCTTGTACAGCAACCCTCGGAACAGCCGCAAGTAATTCCCCACCTAAAAGAAAAACATTAAAAAATCAAGAGGGGACGTAACGCTGTGTCGGCGGCCATCACCAAAAAACAAAAAAAAAAACTCACCTCGGAACCGATGCAGAAATACTCGCCCCCATCCTCGATCTGGAAGCTGACCGGCTTGTCGCCGTACGTCTTGAGGGACATCGTGTCACTGTGGACGGTAATCTGCCGGGAATTCAGGGTTCTTTCCGGGGGGAAAAATCACGGTAGAAAATGTCGCCGGAACGAAACGAGTGCGCAAACAAGCGTCGCTGGAGCGGAGTTTTGTTGTTTTTCGCGTCACTCGCGAGAATGACAGCGCGAGGTTTCGCCCGAAAAGGATTTGGGCGAACTGGTCGAAAAGCAATTTCGCCTTGAAGTACGGTATGCTGATCCATGGCTTTCTACCTAAGGTACTCGCGATTGAGTGTGTGGTAGTGCGGTTGTCAAAATCGTTATCTCTGACTCTCTCACTCCACTGACACTGACATTGTTTTTATTTTGGTTTTCCTGGCACGGTCCATTGTTCGTTTGTTATTGTTTTGGTTTTAGTGGCACGGAGTCATGCACTCACACTTATACAAAGCAAGATCGCGAGTACCTATGATATACAGCTTTGATGCTGATCGGAAGGATCGTGACCCCCCCAAGAAAAGTTGACAGTTCGGTATGAGCGCGATTGACGGTGTGCGCGCTTGAAGTTGTTTCGAGGAAAAAATAAAAGGATTAAAAATATTCAAAAGTTAAAATTAAATAGATTATAAATGTTTATTCAAAAACTTTTAACAACAATTATAAACAAAATTAAGAAATCAATAATTGAACATTTCTTTAAAAAAACAGAAAATTAGAAACATGTAATTATGAAATAAGGAAATTGAAAAAATAGGAAATCAGGGAATTAGGAAATTTGGAAATTATGATATTAGCAAATTAGTAAGGAGGAAGCAAGGCAAGGAAATTAAGAAATTAGGAACTAAGAAAATTTTGAAATTAGGAAGCTAGGAAATTAGGATATAAGGAAGTTAGGAAACTTAATAAGGAAATAAGGATATTAGGAAGTGAGGAAGTTAGGAAGTTAGAAAATTGGGAAATTAGGATATCAGGAAACTAGGAAATTAGGAAGTTAGGAATTTGGGAAGTTAAAGAATTAGCACGTAAGGAAATTAGGAAGTTAGGAAATTGGGAAATCAGGAAATTAAGAAGTTACGAAATTGGGAAACTAGGAAATTAGGAGTTTAGGAAGTTAGGAAGTTAAGGAAATTAGTAAATTTGGAAATACGGAAGACAGGACAATTTGGAAATTATTAAATAAGGCTGGTACAAATTAGGTACAAATGTTTAATTTTTTTTCCTGAATTCTTAAATTCCTAAATTCTTAAATTCTTAAATTCTTAAATTCCTAAATTCTTAAATTCTTAAATTCTTAAATTCTTAAATTCATAAATTCTTAAATTCTTAAATTCTTAAATTCTTAAATTCTTAAATTATTAAATTCTTAAATTCTTAAATTCTTAAATTCTTAAATTCTTAAATTCTTAAATTCTTAAATTCTTAAATTCTTAAATTCTTAAATTCTTAAATTCTTAAATTCTTAAATTCTTAAATTCTTAAATTCTTAAATTCTTAAATTCTTAAATTCTTAAATTCTTAAATTCTTAAATTCTTAAATTCTTAAATTCTTAAATTCTTAAATTCTTAAATTCTTAAATTCTTAAATTCTTAAATTCTTAAATTCTTAAATTCTTAAATTCTTAAATTCTTAAATTCTTAAATTCTTAAATTCTTAAATTCTTAAATTCTTAAATTCTTAAATTCTTAAATTCTTAAATTCTTAAATTCTTAAATTCTTAAATTCTTAAATTCTTAAATTCTTAAATTCTTAAATTCTTAAATTCTTAAATTCTTAAATTCTTAAATTCTTAAATTCTTAAATTCTTAAATTCTTAAATTCTTAAATTCTTAAATTCTTAAATTCTTAAATTCTTAAATTCTTAAATTCTTAAATTCTTAAATTCTTAAATTCTTAAATTCTTAAATTCTTAAATTCTTAAATTCTTAAATTCTTAAATTCTTAAATTCTTAAATTCTTAAATTCTTAAATTCTTAAATTCTTAAATTCTTAAATTCTTAAATTCTTAAATTCTTAAATTCTTAAATTCTTAAATTCTTAAATTCTTAAATTCTTAAATTCTTAAATTCTTAAATTCTTAAATTCTTAAATTCTTAAATTCTTAAATTCTTAAATTCTTAAATTCTTAAATTCTTAAATTCTTAAATTCTTAAATTCTTAAATTCTTAAATTCTTAAATTCTTAAATTCTTAAATTCTTAAATTCTTAAATTCTTAAATTCTTAAATTCTTAAATTCTTAAATTCTTAAATTCTTAAATTCTTAAATTCTTAAATTCTTAAATTCTTAAATTCTTAAATTCTTAAATTCTTAAATTCTTAAATTCTTAAATTCTTAAATTCTTAAATTCTTAAATTCTTAAATTCTTAAATTCTTAAATTCTTAAATTCTTAAATTCTTAAATTCTTAAATTCTTAAATTCTTAAATTCTTAAATTCTTAAATTCTTAAATTCTTAAATTCTTAAATTCTTAAATTCTTAAATTCTTAAATTCTTAAATTCTTAAATTCTTAAATTCTTAAATTCTTAAATTCTTAAATTCTTAAATTCTTAAATTCTTAAATTCTTAAATTCTTAAATTCTTAAATTCTTAAATTCTTAAATTCTTAAATTCTTAAATTCTTAAATTCTTAAATTCTTAAATTCTTAAATTCTTAAATTCTTAAATTCTTAAATTCTTAAATTCTTAAATTCTTAAATTCTTAATTTTTCATTCTAGATTTTTTTTCATTTTTGAAGAAAGAGTGTTTTTGATTATTATAATTTCGAGGTTTTCTTAAATTTGTAATTACAAATTTCTATGTTTCCGATTTTTAAAACTTGAAATTTCAACTTGTACATTCGTTCCGAGTTTTAACATTTTTGAGCTATTGAATTTATAAAAAACTTTAATATTTAAATTATTATTATTCATTCCAAATTTCATATTTTTGTTGAAATTTTCTTTATTATTTAAAAAAAAGTTATTTGAAATTTCTGAAATGTTTGATTTTTCATATTTTTGAATTTGTTGTTAGGTTGGATTTCAAAATTTCAGATTATTATTGTATTTTCAGTAAGAACATAGACATTTGTATGATTATTGTCAAGTTTAATTTCACTCTGATTTACTGCATTTTGGTCCCGCGAGTGTGGATCAATCGGACAGCGCAGGGGACCTGTAGTATAGAGTACTGGTGGGTACTAGCAATAAATAGTTGGTGACACGATGACCGACATCTATAAAGACATCTTCTTTTTTTTACTCCATTTCGACCAAAAAACTAAATTTGTCCATTAAATTTCAATATTCTGCATTTTGAGATTCGGCGGGAATTTTAAATATTATTATATCCAATACAAAATTATTTAAACGTTTGTAGTTATCTTTGCAATTCTTTGATTTTTTCATTAAAACATATTGCAAATAAGCACCGCGCGAAGAAACGTCAAACGCAATCTTTCCGTTTCTGTTACTTTTCAGCTGCGTACCGCTTAAGAAAAATCTTTTCGTGACCCTTTCCTTGACCGTTTCTTGGGCGTTTTTTTTATATGGAGTTTTGCGTTCCTTCCGATCAGCATACCAGCCTTAAGATTTTATAGATTTAAGAATATTTTTCAAAAATTCGAAACTTAGAAAAATTGAGAATTTAAGAATGTATCGGTACGTTCGTTTGAACAGCCAGCGCGGCACTGAGTGCCACACTCGTCGGTGCCAGTTTTGGCTCAAACGAACATTCTTTTTCAGTGTGCATGGAACTCGCATGAAACTGAAAAATTATCGAGTGCGGCACTAGAGTTTCAGTTCCAAGATGGTGGCGAAACTCGTGCGGAACTAGCGCGAATTTATTAAAAAAAAAAACACGTTGACAGCTCTTAGTGCGGAACTCAGTGCGGAACTAGTCCTCAATCGAACGTACCATAAGGTGCGACTTGCTAATGCTAATGCTCTTCTCAATCACCAGTGTACAGTTTTTCGACCTTATCCGCCGAACCCCCTCTTTAAAAGTTTGACATCCGCGATGTAAACAAATCCCTTCTCAGCTTCACAAGTTTGTAAACTTTTTGTAGTTTCCGCGTTCGGCTCGCGCAATCGTTTGGATTATTCTGAGTTTTTTTGCTGATAAATTACGCAAATGAAGCACTTTTTTTGGTGAACGGGGTGAGCGCCTACCAACCAGGTTTGCAGCCATGTCCGAGCAGTCGGACTCCGAGGACGGCGACGGAAGCTTCCTGACCGAGTCGGAAAGCGAGCACGATTCGACGTGGGGCGAGGACAAGTCCCAGAAGAATGTGGATTATACGGCGACAGCCAAGGAGATTATCTGCGAGAATGTGAACATTACGACGGAGAATGCGCTGAAGCTGAACAGCGGATACCATAACATGCTGAAGATTTTGAAGAACAAGTTGGAGATATTGCTGGGACAGTGCCAGGAGCGGCAGAAGGAGATTGAGAAGCAGATTGACGAGTATCGGAACGCGAAGCGGCCGGTGGCGAGGAAGTCGCGCACTTCGGGGTACATTTGCGGGCAGCCTTTCTTTAAGGACGAGGATTTGTACCCGGGGCCGCACAATGACGACTATTTGACGCGGAAGAACGTGGGGAAGGAGTTTTTCCCGCTGGATTTGTTCGAGGTGACCGATACGAACTGGACGGTGAAGGACAAGGTGAACATCTTGAAGGGGGTTAAAGCGCAGATTGTGGAGTTTATCGAGCGGGAGAACCGGCTAAAGATTCGGAAGGTGGGGAATGGGTTGGAGGCGGAGCGGTTGCGGCGGGAGATTGCGTCGCTTGGGCGGAAGGAGATTGGGGATTTGTGGGAGAAGGTGCTGCGGTTTCCGGAGGAGTATCCGGATCAGCGTTTTGAGATTGATTGGTTGAGGATTTCGAATGTTAACATTAGTGAGCGGCACTCGGTATCTGCTTGTATTGGGATTTGGAACAATTACATGCTGCCGGGGTTGGTTCGGGATGCTTGGAAGCCGGAGGAGGAGACGCGGCTGGTGGAGGCGGTTGAGCGGTACCAGCGACAGGATTGGGCGCAGATAGCGGTTGAGGTTGGGGGTCGTTCGGCGTACCAGTGCTTTGTGCATTATCAGACGACGTTTTCGGACATGGCCCAGATTAAGCACGAGCGATGGAGTGTGGAGGAGGACGCATTGTTGGTCAGGTTGGTCGACGAGAACCGGGTTGGATCGAACATTGTCTGGAACAAAGTTGTGGAGAAAATGCCGCTGAGGAACAAGATTCAGTGTTACAACCGGTACATGTTCACGCTGATGCGACCGACGAAGAACGCCAAATTTACGCCGGAAGAGGACTGCGTCATAACGGCGTACGTGCAGGAACACGGTGAAGATTTTAAGTACTTCCCGCCGAATCTGCTGCCCGGGCGAACGAATCGACAGATCTGGGCAAGGTACCATCACACGCTCAAGTACGTGAACAAGCACTCCGGATGGACAATCGAAGACGATTACAGCTTGATGAACTTCATCAAGGAGAATCTTACCGACGAGGGACCGCGTAAAATCTCGTGGGCCGCCTGCTCGAAAGTTCTCGGCAATCACAGCCGCTTGAGCTGCCGGACACGGTACTACACGATCGAAAAGTTCCTGGAGAAGAATCCGGACGCCACCCTGCTGGACGTTCCCCGCAAGGAGAAGCGCCTGTCGACCGCCGTAACGAACGAAAACTGGATGCAAACCATGGTCGAAATACGCAACACTGAGGACAAGGCAGACGAAGACCAAGAGGAAGAAGACGAACTGCCGTCGACGTCGAGCGCAGCTCGAGAACCGTCGCCACCACCCCCGCAAGAAGCGCCAGCGAAGAAGACTCGCGCCAAGAAGGTCATCGGCCTGCCAAAGAACAAGCTTTTCTGCGATACGTTGCGATGCGCCATGAAGAAGAAGCTGTACGAAAAGTTTCTGTACTCGTTCCACTTCCGCTTCGGCGATCAATATCCGGACGTCGAAAACAAGCGCGTTTTCTGCAACCAGCAGGTCGTTTGCATCCTCCTCAACTGTCCAACCCAGTACGAAGCGGTCGCAACGGCCCGCCACAACTTTACCCTGAACGAGCTCAAGTCCCTGCGCACCAGCTTCTCCATCCAACTCAACGCCGCGTTGGCCAACTTCCTGCAAAACTGCACCTCCTGCTTCCTAATGCCCCCGAATTACAACACCATCCTTGGCCTTCGCGGAGTCGTCCTCCACGCCAACTACCCCAAACCACCCCCAAAACCCAGCAAAAAAGAACTCCCCCCGCCAACCGATCAACTCGACGAATTCGCCTACCAGCACGCCCTCCAAGCCTTCCGCGCCCGCTTCCGCTCCATCTTCCTGTGGACAATGCTGCTGGCCCGGCAAAACCCACGCGACGCCGACTTCCAGAACGTCGGCGTCGTCGCAGACGACCCAGGCGCCCAACAAAGCTACGAACACGACTACCAAGCCCAGCTGGACGAGCAAATCTCGCTGCAGCAGCTGGTACAGCTGGCCACCACCCGGCCGGAACCACCACCACCAATCTGCCAGCCGACGGGCGTTGAGTCGCTGCGCAAGGTGCGCATCTCGCGCGCCACGCCCCGCTCCGTGTACGTCGAGGAGATGCGCGATGACGACTCGCTGGACGGGATCGTGTCGCCCGAGCATCATCAACCGATCGCGGAAGTATTGCCCTCGGCGTTGCAGTCAACGACGGCGACGACGCAGACGGTCGAGGCGTACTGCCTGGACGAGGATTCGAACCAGCTCAGTTTGGTGTCGCAAATTACCGTCATCAATCCGGGGGATTTGCCGATTGTGGAGTTGCCTCAGCTAGAGGTGGAGCCTCAGGTTGACGTCGCCGACGGTCCGG
This sequence comes from Culex pipiens pallens, assembly GCF_016801865.2. Lineage (NCBI taxonomy): Eukaryota > Metazoa > Arthropoda > Insecta > Diptera > Culicidae > Culex > Culex pipiens. Next base: position 174,963,471 of record NC_068939.1, read on the forward strand.
TGGTTGAGGAATTGCCGAGCCTGGAAGAGGGCGGGGATGAGTTGATGGAGGAGGAGGACACGAGACACGATCCGGCGGAAGAGACGTTTTCGGCCGACGAGGTGGAGGACGAATCTGGACAGTTTGGCGGGGAGGAGGTTGGTGAGCAGGATAGTTCCAACCAGGATGATCAGCTGGTTTCTGATCGTCAAGAGGAGCCTGTTCAGAATGGTAAGTGTTACTGATTATTCGTTCATTTGATTTTGATCGTAATATAAAGGTTGCAGATCTAAATATTTAGATCGTCGATCTGAAGGTTAAGATCACACAAAAAAAAAAATGTTCCAAAATTCGATTGTTATGGGACCATTCACAAACCACAAACCACTTTTTGGGAAACCTCAGACCCCCCACCCCCATCGTGGACAATTTCCATACAAATTTTGAAATTATCATTTTTGAATTTTGGATTCAAAAACGTTACGTTTCCTGAGCTTTGAAATTAAAAAAAAATAAATTTTTATTTTTTTTTTTGATTTTTAAATGCAATTGAACTTTTCTTCAACTCTAAAATTCAATTATTTAAAACTTTTCTAAAAATCAGATTACAGTGTGCTAAAAATATTATATTATGGTACCATCCATAAACTACGACGATAATTTAGTGGGAAGAGGGTGGGGGTTATCCATGCAGGCCAAGGGTGCATGATACTGATGATACTCGTCGGTTGACACACCTAGGCGAGGAACATCACGGAAGGAGCCCAACTACATCCGTAGTGCTGTTTGGACAAAACAGCATGGCTCTGGTTCCTTGCAAGTGTCCTATTTTCTTACCTCCACGTTGGCTTGGTTTAGTCATCATGATGACAAGGTGTAACCTAGCTGGTGGCCTGCGGAAACGACTCGTAAACCTTTGACCAGCGAGGGTCAGAGTAGAGACGGCTAAAAGAAAGGGGCGCGTCAATGTGGGAAAGGGAAGTAATTTGTGATTGTAGACGGTATTGTTTTGATTCGCAGTATGTTGAGTCAACTGCTGTGGATGTACCTGAGCATCGCAGAACGGGGTTTCTCTTCTTTCCATTTCAGCTAACAGCTATCTTCTGTTTATTTTGTTTCACTGATTTTCTAAAACGGCTTCTACTTACTATCCTCCGTTTGATTTCGATTTTACTTATTTGATTCTCTTGTTTCTCAACGCTTTTCCACTCTATTTTACCAATTGATGCTGCTGTAAAAAAACTGTCTGCTTATCCTTAATTTGGCAGCGATGTCAATTTTGTTTATCATGTGCCTTTTCTTTATGTATCTATTTGAATAATTTCTCATCTTCTCTGTAAATTGCCCTCAATACAATCTTAGCTTGTTTGTTACCTCTATTTATTAACTATTGTTAATTTATTTATCTACTTCATAAATTACTATCTTTCTTTTACTATTGATTCTTTACATAGTATATTTCCTTCACTGTCCATTGTTTTGAAACTTCACCTTTTTCTTAAGCAAGTGAGGTTCGAGCCCTTACTCAATTTATGGAATGATTAAAGGATTAACACAAATATTACTATTGTACTTTTGAAAAACTTTTCTAAAATGCTTAGGACCAAAATATTGTAACAAAACACCGCGACAAAAGAAATAGCAACAGATAAACACGACTCAACAATAGGGGAGATTTCAGGAGAAAACAATACACAGTAAATAACAATTAGTTTTTTAATTCAAACTAAAAATATAACAGTTTTTGCTTAAATGAAAGTTGATAGGCACACTATAGATGGTTAGGCGCTTATACTTACATCAAACCCTACTTAATGTACCACCCCCGGCCGAGTTAAAATGCGTAACCGGAAAAGAAGGTGTGCATGCCTGGCACGAACACTCAAAGCGTGTTCTAGCGTGCTGCTCGTACTGACTCAGAGCAAGGGTGAGATGTAGGTGTAAGGGCAGTGCGTGTTCGTCGGGAACCTAGTGCATAAGATCGGTCAAGGCCCGTTCTTACACTGAAAATTGCGAATTGCGAAGAGGGTGGGGGTTATCCATGTAGAATAAATAAAATATTCTTTTAGTTTTTTTGTCTGGGATTCCTTAAAAATTTAATTTCTAGGATTTTAGAATTTTTAAATTTCAAAATTTTGATTTCATTTTACTCAATTTAAAATGACATTCTCAAAGATTTTCTAATTTGAACTTTCGAACTTCTAAAGGACGTATTAGACTACGGCAAACAAACAAACTCGCAATTTTTCGCGTTTGACAGTTCACCAAACTAGCAAACTCGCAAACAAGACAAAATGTATGTAAGCTGACGTTTCTGCAAACAAATGTTGGAGAACAAACAACGCAGACAAGTTTGTTTGCCGTAGTTTTATACCTCCTTAAGATTCTAAAATTTCAATATCTTATGATTCTGAAATTCAAAAAGGCTGAAAATTTTAAATTCCAGAATTATAAAGTTTTGATATTTTAAGATTTCAAAATTGCGTATTAGGAAGAGCATGGAGATGGTGGTCTTAGCGGGTTGCAGACTGGATTTCGTCATGTTTATGTGATGATTGTCAAGTCCAGGTTGCTTAGCAATTGATTGAAGGGAATTAAAACCAATTCCACCAGAACAAGACAGGCAGAACAATGAGAGCCATCCATTGCCGGCAGCTCCCATTCACCGGGCAAGGAGAAAGGATGCGGAGCACGGGGAATGTTTATGCTTGACTTACTTAGAAAAAGGTACCGAAACCGTAGGCTCTTTTAAACGATTCTAGGGTTATAAATTATGAATACCTTATTTTATTTTTAAATTGTAAACTATTTTTCCATTAAAACACTCTAAGTTTTAAAATTTAAATTACTTATTTTTTTAAATTTAAAATGATTGTTTTATAGATTTGAGCATCCATTAATTTTAAGATTTTGCAATTCTTTTATAAAACCTAAAAGAATCTTAAATATTTCAGTTAATTTATTTTCGAAAATGTATATTCCTAAATATTTAAATTTGCTAGATTTTAAAATTCTAGAAATTTATAATTTCGATTGCATTTTTTCTCAACCTTAAATGTCAATTTATATGTTTTGAAAAGTGTTAATTTTCTGCAATCGTTAAATATTCAACTTGGAACTTCAAAAATCCTGCAAATTTTAATATTCCATAATTGTTGAATTTATAATTTTGATGTCATCAATTTAAAATTAAGTGTAAAGAAATTCAACTAAGTGTAAAAAAAATCTATTTTAAGTGTAAAAAAAATCTATTTTATTATTTAAAAAAAATCAGTTTCTTAAAATTTAATTTTTTAAGAAAATGCTGAAATTTTAAACTTTTCGTCAGTAAAAATTAAGATTCTAATTCCAAGTCTAATTCTAATTTTCAACAAATGTTCACGATAAATTTGTATGTTCCAGTATGCTTAAATTTTAAAGCTATAATATTGTAAAATTTAGAATTCAGAAATTAAAAAAAAATCAAAAATCAAAACTCATTCTAAAATTCATAAAAAAAAATAAATTCTTAAATTCCTATATTTCCGAATTAACAGTCCAATAGGGCGAATCTGCGTTTGTAAACAAGCAGTCTATCACTTTCGCTCAAGTGACAGTTCACGTCAAGTAAGAGGGAGATGGACTGCTTGTTTACAAACGCAGATTCGCCCTATTGAACTGTTACTACGGAAATATAGGAATTTCATATCAAAAACGTTTCTTAATCCACCATTAGGTGGGTGGTGCCTTCCTCACATTTACAAAGTAATAATGATAATAAGTTTATGAAAAAAATAAAGACCTGATACAGACTTTTCCAGAAAACATGCAGACTCTCATTTGAAGCAATGTGGCAACCGGGCGTTTCGCATCGGGCGCGACTCTCGCACGTAAACAAAAAGACCCGGCCTTTTGAGGTTATGCAAAAAATCACCCTTTTTTGTATCTACAAAAAAATTTCTTGGCATAACTTTTTAAATACTTTACTAAACAATATAAAATTTAATAGGGTCTTAGGGGACCCCAAAACGAACAGAATAAAGCGGATCCGGCCAAAATCGGTTCAGCCAGTTCTGAGATAATCGTGTGGAAAAAAATCGTGTCTGCACACATCCCCACAGACATTTGTTCAGAATTTGATTCTGAGTCGATAGGTATACGTGAAGGTATATCTAGGAGGTGTATTTAAGAAGCTAATTTTTCGAGTGATTTTATAGCCTTGCCTCAGTGAGGTGAGGAAGGCAAAACTTATTTTTTTTTCAAATTCCATATTTGTAGAACTCTTAGTTAAAAAATTGTACGCTTCTAAAATTCTTAAATTTGGAACTTCTCTTTTTTTTATTTTATTTTTCTGAAATTTACACATCGCAGGAAAACATATTAGAAATCCGATATTTTTTAAAGAGACCATCCATAAACCACGTAGGGTATGGACAATTGTCCACGAAGGGGGGGACGGTTTAACGAGTCTTCACCAAAATTTTGAGCCAATTTGGTCAAAGCGGTGTTGAGATATCGTGGCACCTGTTTTTGGAAATTCTAAACTAAAATATCTATATCTCGGCAATGGTACATCCAAATGTCTTCATATTTATTTTGTTAATAAACGAAAATGTATATTTTAATGTCCTGCAAAAAGATTTTAAAAAATGTTTAAATAAGTGCTCATACCAACCTCTGTCATTTTTGACGATTTACATGTATATAACCCCTTAAACTTTGCAAAATCTTTAGTTATTTTTTTCAATTTCTAAAATTTAGAATTTGGATTTTTTTTATAATAGGGTTCTAAAGTCCTATGAAAATGTTTATGTACAACGGTAAATAAACACGATTAAAACCATTTCTGATCACTTTTTTTCATTTCAAGAAAAAAAGGATATGACTACATTTTCAAATGGATCAACTATAGTCCCCCCCCCCCATATATGGTCCCTTTGAAACGAGCTACGAGCTGTCAAGTAGGACCTTTTGTGTTGATAAGGGACGAGAAGTTAATTAAAAGTCTTAAAAATTCTAGAATGTTGATGGTTTTTTTAATTTCTTGATCCAAAAATTATTAAATAGCGAAATCCTCAAAATTAAAGCTATACATTTTTCCAAAATTTGGAAATTTTTGAAATTCCGAGAATTGGGTCCTAAAATGAAGTTTAGATTGCTGATATTATTGTTTATAGCTCTAAAGCTTATTTTTCTGAGTACAATGACCCTTTGTACGACCACAAAGAGTTTAAAATGGACTTTTAAATCAATTTTTAAAAATTAACCTCGCGGTCCTTCTTGACAGAAAAGCTCCTACTTGACAGCTCGTTCCAAGGGGACCATAGTTGATCCATCGAAAAATGTTGTCGGGTCATTTTTTTTGCATTAACATGAAAAAAAGTGATCAGAAATGATTTTTAATCGTGTTTTTTACAGTTGTACATAAAATTCTGAATTTCTAAAATTTTTAAAAATTTTACAAGTCTTCAATTTTGAAATCTTTATATTTTTAAGTTTTCTAATCCTTTGAAAAAATATTTAGGAGCAATTCCATGTCAAATAAGGAATCGGTTGTACCCGACCCTCTCCGATTTCAATGAAACTTTGGAGACATGTTATCCTAGGCATATATAAGCCATTTTTGTGTGTATGGGCCCAGTTACACTCGATAATGACATTTGAGAAGGGCGTAAGTGTTTTAAATATTTTTGTATTCCGTAATTTGAATATTGCTGTATCTCGAAGCCGTTGCATCGTACCAAAAAGTGGTCAAAGACAAACTTGTAGGAAATTTGACGGGCTTTCCGAAAAAATACACTGAAAGAAAAAAACACTTCACTTTTATGAGATTTTTTGATTTTTAAGTTTAAAAGTCAAATTTGAGGGTGAGCCCACGATTTTTTTTCGTTCAAATTTTTTGTGAAAATGTTACAAAAAAAACTGAAGATGTTACAAAAAAAACTCACGAAAAATGCAGGATGGAGCAACGAAACTATTGGCACTACGCCCCCCGGGGCATGGCCTTCCTCTAACGTGGGATTTCTGCTCCAGCGCCTCTGACGAGACAGGAGAAACCGGGACCGACGTTTTACTTCACCATCCGATAGAAGCTCAGTGGATAAGGCGGGAATCGAACCCGCGTCTCATAGCATCATCGGGATCGGCAGCCGAAGCCGCTACCCCTGCGCCACGAGACCCAGCATGGAGCATCTCACTTAAAAAAATACAAAAATAATTTACTGAAACTGTTTTTTTCAAAAGTGCTCTAAGCATCAACATTTTCAAAATCCGAACACGAGAGTCGATTCTCTAGACAATTTTACATAAAAGTCTCCATATTGCCCATTGTCCTAAGTCCAATCCTTGTGAAGTTACAGAGGTTTTAAAAAAAAAAATGTTGAAAAAATAGGTTTTTTGATGGTTTTTCGTAATTTCTATATGACAGACTTGATTTTTTAGTCTCGAAAATATTTTTACCGGAAAGCTCATCCAATTTCCCATAAGTTTGTCTTTGACCACATTCCAATTGGATGTATGGGATTTGACAAGTTTTTGAATGTTCTGTATATTTTTTTAAAACTTTAACGGTACACATCAACCAATGCACCCAGATTTCTGTTACAGACATTTTAGTAGCTTCAAAACTACGGGAACTATCAATTTAATTTTTAATTACTGTCTTCAAAGTAAATTTTATCAACAACTATTTTTACAATCAGAATCTTGCAGGTTTGGGTCCGTAAGTTTGACAAATTGGGAATAAGAAGACAACAAATTCCTTGGTTTCTGTGCACCCTTAAGGATTTTTTCAAATTTTCATGGAGTTTCTAACTTTTTTTTTGGTTTTGGGATTGTCTTTATTTAAATATCTTGATTTTTTGGGATCTTTTTTATGTTTTTTTTTTGAACTTTTTTTTAATGAAAAAAAAAATATTTTGAAATTTGAAGGGATTTGAGTACCTTTTTTAAATTTTCAAATTGTTGCAAATCAGTACTTTAGACTGTCGTATTTTTTCATTCAGAGAAAAACTAGAAAAAATCATCGAAGATAGGTTTTAAGACAACCGATCGAAAAACTTTAAAATAAAAACACTCAGTCATCTAATTCAACAAAAATCCTCCTTTCAGAACCAATCGAGCTGACGACGACCACCTTATGTGACACCTCCCAAGCAGAGTGCACCGTCGCAGCAGAACCACCGTCCGAGCCCCACCATGAGCCGGATATTGGCGCCGAAAACGTCACCATTTCTTCGACCAGTTTGGCCCACGTGACGGCCGTCACGAACGTGGGCGACTTTGTGATCGAGGAACTCGAAGAGACCGAATACTGCGAGGAGGTCGTCACTCAGACGTCCTGCGATGAACCGTTGGATCTGCACATGTCACCGGTGGCAAACTCGGTGGAAGTTGAGGAGGAATTGGTACCGACTGTGCGCGCTCCGCGCAAGACTTACAGCCGGGCAGCGGGTCGAAGCTCGCAGCGGCTGAGCGATCGACAGGAGCAGGTGGTGGTGAAGCCGGTGTCGCACGCGTGGCGTTGGACGCATTTGGAGGGGCAGGATGAGGTTGAGATTGAGGGCCATCGTGAGCTGTGGGAACGGTGCGATCCGGCGCGGGATGAGTTTCGAGTGGTGCAGAGCGATTACGCGACGGATTTGGCGGAGCAGCAGCGGGACGAGGTGATCGTGATTGACGATGAGATTGAGATTAAGGAGGAACCGCTGGACGTGGAGGAAGATAATTTGATTGACGTGCAGTTACCTCCGGAGGAGAATCAGGTGGACGAGTCGACGATCCAGCAAATCATACAAACTGCCAGCAACATACTGCGGATTTCGGAAACGTACAGGTTGGACCAGTCGTGTTTGCTGCCGCCACCACCTCCACCTCCTCTACCGCCTGTTCCGGTGCCGGAACCTTTGCCAACCTGCGAATCGTTCCGTTCGGTTCAATCGGGTCCGCTGGTGGTGCAAACGCCGTCGCGGATCTTCGACGAAGAGTCCAACTGCTACTACTACGTGGACGAGGTCCAGGAGGAATCGGGCATGGAAATCGCCGGTCCAGAAGTGGAGATAAATCCAACCGAAAAATCGACGCCTTTTGCGAGTCAAACGCTGGAAGATCTGCTGCAAGACTCGCTCCAAGCGACCTACGCTGTGATGCCTCAGTTTGCCACCCCTCAACGGGTCGTTGAACCGTTCGAAGCGATTCCAATCACGAGGACCCCCAACCGGACGCAGAGTACCTACGGAGGAAGAAGAAGTAAGTTCACAATGATCCCCTTTACCTTGACCTCACCAACTAACCTCACCCCGTTCCTTTCAGCTCGCGCCATGGTGGCCATGGAGGAAATGTACTCACCGGCGCCTCCGATCAACCGGCCCAAGCGACCTCCCCGCGAACCGGAGATCGCAAACCCAGCCGCCAAGCACAACATGCAAGTTAAAGCCCTCACCCAGCTGGACGCCCTCAGCAAGCAGCCCCGTCTTCCCCCCAGACCATCGTCCGCCCTCTCGATGGACCAACTCGTACTCCTTGAACCCACGCCAACTCCCAAAAAGCGACCCCACTCCTCCCAGCAAACCCGACCCCCAAAACCCAAACGAAGCCGCACTCAACACCTCCTCATCGAACCGGTGCTACCGACAACCCCGACCATCAAGCAGGAACCGCTGGACCTGCTCGCAAACGCCGAACAGGCCGACTTTAGCGCCGTCGACATCATCGACGCCCTAAACAGCATGAGTCAACGCATGAAGCAGGAGCGGCTCAGCGACGACGACGACGACGACGGCGTGGAAGACGACAAGAGTTCAATCCAGCATCTGGTTCCAACGCCGCCGCCGCCGCCGCCACCTTCAGTCAAAACAACGACGACGACCACCGAGAGTCGATCGGTGATGCAGAAGATGGTGCGGACCATCATAGAAACGTCGGCGGGCCGATCCCGGATGGACGTGCACTTTAAGGTCGCGGGTGTAACGATCAAGAAGGTGCAGCAGCGAAAGTGAGTTTGATCCATTGTGGCGCATTTCTAAGTCATTAGTTTGAACAAGTGAGTATAGCGATTAAGGAGACGGACTTTGCTCGAAATATACTTTGTTTGAGACAGTTTGATTCACGATCATCACTTGCAAGGATATCCGAAGCAAATCCTTTAAAAGATAATTCTACAAAGTTTAGGCTGGTACAAATTTTATTTAAAGTATTTGTCCCCCCCCCCCCCCTTCAATGTTGGCCCGAAAAATCAGGGGGCAAAAAAATATTTTTTCAAAAAACTTCAATATTTTTGTAAAAATTTAAGTGCAATTAGTTAAAATCAATTTAAAATGAATTCCCCTGCGTTTAGAATCAGCCCCCCCCCCTCGACTTCGGCCAGTGCCGAGGGACAAAAACTTTTAAAAATATTTGCATCGGCCTTAACGGAAACATTTAACTCGCCTTGCTTAGCCCCTTTGTATGATACGCAAGACCGCAAGAGGCATTTCCCATTTCCAGCGTGAGTTGCGAATTTTAGCGCGCCAAAATCAAGAAAGAGAATGTGAGTCGTGTGAGTGCACCAGAATGGTAAACTTTCTGTGCGTGCGACAGAAAACTTCATATCTTTTCAAAAATCGGCTCTCTCCATTTCTCTCCCTCTCTGTTTCTGTGTTCTCTCTTTTTAAACGCTCTCTTTTTTTAATGCAGGGTTGCCAAGACTAGTTTGAAATGTTTATTGGTAGGGTGTCACAAAATTGTAATTTTGCGAAGTGTGTAGCTGGATTTTCTGCACTGCAACTGAGCACATTGCTGAGCTCGTTGCTGAGTGTTATGTTCAGTAACGATATTCTAGAAAAGATCATTTTTCTTCAAATTAATATTTTTAGATTAAGTAAGAGCATTTTTGATGTCATTTTTAAATTCAATGTTTGAGCTGTTCAACTCAAAAACCAACAATAAAGAACAACAACGTGTGATCCGGTTATCCGAAGATTAGATTGTCCAAATCCAAATAAAAATGTTTTCGATGCTAGCCCGCATCTGACCCGCCGCTTATTTCGATAGTTGTTGGGCTGACAGACGTTTCCAACGACCGATTACAGTAAGGAAATGACCGCGTATAAAATATAATTTCACGATTGAACAACATTTCAGAAAGGCCAAACATTGAATATTCAAATCAAAATCAAATTATCCGCTCTACAGCATTGCCTTGGCGTTTTCGATTGCGCGATTCCTACTCAAAACTAAGTGTCCGAAGGCTTGATTGTCGAGGCAATTGCAAACCTCTTTTTACGCCTGAGCTTCCTTCCACCCCGGGATTCGAACTGACGAACTTTGGATTGTTAGTCCAACTGCCTACCAGCAACTTCACCGAGGCTGGACCCAGGGACACGACTCCTACACCTGGGCTGAGCTAACGACCTAACCCTTTAGGTTAGACCGGGGCCAATATTTACTTCCCCGTCCGACGGAAGGCGTGATCAGACAAATCTCGTCTCGAAAAATGCCACCGGGACCGTCTGGGATCGAGCCCAGGCCGACTGGGTGAGAGGCAATCACGCTTACCCCTACACCACGGTTTCCGGGTAAATATTTAATATTACGCCCTTTAAAAATGTTGGATTTGATTCCAAAATTGAAAAAAATCCATTCGAAAAAAACCGAAAATTTTACAATTGTTAATTTTTTTAAAAATAAATTGTTAGTTTCTGAGATTTTGCACTACAAAATAAAAGCTGTTTAGATCGTTTGGATAAATCATAAAAAAACGTTAAAAAATATTTTCAAGAATGAAAAATTATGAACAATATTAAAAAAAACAAAAAACTAGAATTTTAATTTAAAATTGAACTTAAGTGGCTACATCTTGAAAACGCTGCACTTTATAAAAAAAACTGATTTTGCATTAGGAACTTAAATCAAAAAAATTTCGAGTAAGACTTCATTTTTTCAACAAAAAAAACACTTTTTCTTTTTCAAAAAAGCATAACTTGGCGGCTTTTCTTTGGCTCAAAAGCTGCGCTTAAAATCATTAAACATTAAACATAAAAAAAATCAAATGTTAAAATTATAGGCTTTGGTAATTCAACAATTATAAAAATTGAAAATATTATCCTTTTCACTCAGATCTTTTCAAACATGCACGAAGCAAAATTATCATCGTTCGGTCAAAACGTTCATCGTTCGATCAAAACGTTCATCGTTTGTGCAAAACGAGAGAGAATTGAGAGAAAAATTGCCATTTCCGGTCTCATTTCGCTCAATTCTCTCCCATTTATCATCGAATTCCTTCATTTTCTTGACATTCGCGTCCTACTTCCTACTCCCTGATTCCTGTTTGTGTCATTTTAGATGCATTCGAGTTCATCGCTCATCAATTTGAGTTCATTGTAAGTGCTCGTTTGAAAACCTACCAATGAAATCGAGAATACGAGCCATGGTTTCAACATTTTAATGAAAAAAGTTTTTTTTCAAATGCATAATACACCTGTCCAGTTGTTTTGTCATCATTAGACCGATTCTTCGGATCCTTTTCAAAAAAATTCCAAGTTTTTTTCAGCGTGTTGGCCGTAGTTGCAAAATAAAAGAAGAAACCCCCCAATGTTATTACATATTTGGAAAGATAATTGATTTTCCTACAAAGAAATATCATGCAGAATGAACCATATAGTACCTGTGCTTCCCCTGAAATAAAAATGTAGCGTGACGGGACAACATCGTAAAACTGGACTTTTAAAAGCCACACTACAAAAATCGCTACAGTTTTGCCAGTTTGATTTTTAAAAACTTTTGCTCTTCTACACATGATCACAAATTAAAAAACGAATCTTTTGCTCCTTGAACTGAAAGAATTGGATGAAATTTGATTTTTTTGCCAGCCATTTCTTTTCGTGACGGGACAACGAAAGGAGCAGATTTATGAAAAAACTTCTCTCCCGTGCAATGGCTTGCAGACCACTTTTGGTCAATGTTCTTGGCTTTTAAGGTAAGAAAACGCATTTAAAGCACATTGCAATTATTGCATCATAATAAAAATGATTTTTTTCATATTAAAAATCATATTGAAAATTGAAAAATGTGACATTTTGGTGTAGCTTCGCTAAGAATCGGTCATTGGTTTCCGAAATATCAAAGTATTCACGAAAATTTTATTTTTTGCGAAAAATATTTTTTTGCGGGGCTGTACATTGGAATTTCGTATAAATTCAAAACAATTTTAAACATGCCCAAACATGCAAAATATGATTATCAATGCAGAAAAATGCATTTTAGATTGTTTTACGTTGATTAGACTTCTATTTTCACGGAACTTTGAACGGAATTTTGAAGGGGGGCGACAACAACTTTCAAAACTATTTGCAACGGCCTAAATAGAAAACAAAAAAAAAATTAAACATGTGATATCAGCTGACTTTGCAGAGAATAGCTCAATTAGAGTGTTTAAGAATTCAAAAAATAAGAGCTGGGTCCTGAAGCCCAATGATAATTTTAGCATGCAACGGACATACCAGAGAATATCCTCTTTAAAAAAATTTATTGCAGCATAACGAATAATAAAATTTCAATAGTGGTTTAATAACGGGTTTGATCTAGGGTTTGATGCATCATTTGTCCACAACAGAATCAGATGACATTCAAGGAGTTGTCAAGGGATTTGTTTAGTTATGGAGTTAAATTTCAGGTCAGAGAACTAAATGTCGACAATCATCGTGAGATTTTGGTGAAGACTTCGTATAATCGAGTACGGACATTTTTCGCGTTGTATTTTTGATTTTTATTTTATTAATTTTATGTGAATTTCGGGCTGATTTTGAAAAATTATTTAAACTTTTTGAATTACCTTTAAAAATCAGTTCTTAATATATAAACGTACTTTTCTAAGATTCTGAAAATTTCGGGTTCTAAGATTTTTGAACTGCTTAAATTCATCCAATTTTGTTTTTTTGTTTTTTTTTGCCAAAAAATATGTAAATGGTTTTCTCATTACTTTTTAAAAGCGCTTGTTCCTTGGATTGTTTTCGCACAAAGTTTTTATTATTTACTGAACTATGGAGACTTTAGCCGTAAAGTGGTAAATAGTCACCAGCTAGGTCACTAGTCTCGCTTAGACCCCGTCACTACGTTCTAGCAGGATTCTAGCAGAGTTCTTATAGAGCTGGCTTTTCTTACAGCATTCTAGCAGAATTGTTCCACCGTTCTAGCAGGATTCTGGCAGAACCAGCTCTGCTAGAATATTTCGCGCCTGGGGAGTGTTTTGCTACACGCAGAAAAATAAGGCATATTTGAATCAACAAAACGTTTTGTTGATTTAAAAATCATTATTTTTGTAGAATCAACGCTAAACGTCAAAGCAGCTTTTTCTAAACAACAAAAGACTTTTGTGAAATTAAGAAAATCAAGGTTTGTTTCAACGCAAAATCGGCGTTGATTATATTCAACCTAGTATTCAACAAATTTTTTATTGATTCAAACCTCGTACAGGCTGATTCTACAAAACATTTTTCTGCGTGTCGGTTTTTTGCATTGTGTTATTGTACTCAGAAATATGCTTTTACCGTTGTGTATCCAATAAACAGTTTTTTTTTTGAAAAAATCGTTATTCTTCGTTATTTCACTTCATTAGCCCCAAGAGTAGCTCTAATTTTTTACCTAGCGATATCTCCCTTTGTTAAAAATACTCCCGATCTTGCTCTTGATTGAAAAAATCGAAATTAATTTGTTTAATAACTTGTTAGTAGAAGAAAGTTTTGTTAAAATCAGTTTGTCAGGAAAAATCATAATACATAATACGCCTGTTTTGTCATCATTAGTTTCCAAAATATCCAAGTATTGACGAAAATTTTATTTTTTGCGAATTTTTTTTTTTTTGCGGGGCTGTACATTGGAATTTCGTATAAATTCAAAACAATTTTAAACAAGCCCAAACATGCAAAGTATGATTATCCATGCAGAAACATGCATTTAAGCTAGCATTTAAGATTGTTTTACGTTGATTTGACTTCTATTTTCACGGAAATTTTGAAGTTATTTGGAAAAAGATTTTTTTTTGCCCCCTGATTTTTCAGACCAATTTTGAAGGGGGGCGACCGAGGGGGCGACATAAACTTTCAAAAATATTTGCAACGGCCTAAATAGAAAACAAAAAAAAAACTTAAATATGTGATATCAGCCGACTTTGCAGAGAATTGCTCAATTTGAGAGTTTTAGAATTCAAAAAAAAAGAGCTGGGTCCTGAACTGCCCCTGATCGCATAAATGTCCCATATGCATTTTCATCGGTTTCGAGTTTTTGATGCAGTTTGGTTCAAAATCGTGTGCTCTTTCAAAAGAGCCAATATTGTGCGATTAGTTCCTAGCTGGACTCGGTCACTGGAAACGACCGGCGACTCAGTGACCGACGAAATAGGCGGCGGGCCAGATGCGGGCATAAAAATGTCAAAATCTCTTCCCCCCTCACTTCGTCTCACCATCCAGCTGCAGCTTTGCAGAAAAATAATATTTTTCCGACCGAATAAAAAAATTGCGAGCATGTTCAAACAATTATTCCTGATGTCGGAGAAGTGATGAAAAAGCAAAATTTTAATCCATAATTTTTCTATAAATTGATTTTTTTCACTCTAACTAGGAACCCCTAGGTCTATCCACGACCGTTTCCAATGACCGTGAGAAGATGCCAGAAAATCCAGCTACGAGCTAAATCCACAATAACATCCAGTACTTTGTTCTAGAAATCAGGAGGAAATCCATTTTTTTCGTGAAAACTTAACACGTAGCCTTATGTATGGGACAAACTTCAAATGCGTTTTTCTCAGAATATGGGACATTCATGCGAACATGGGCAGTGAAGCCCAATGATAATTTTAGCATGCAACGGACAAACCAGAGAATATCCTCTTTAAAAAAATTATTGCAACATAACGAATAATAAAATTGTCAAGGGATTTGTTTAGTTATGGAGTTAAATTTCAGGTCAGATAACTAAATTTCGACTATCGTCGTGAAATTTTGGTGAAGACTCCGTATAATCGAGTACGGACATTTTTCGCGTTGTATTTTTGATTTTGATTTTTTAATTTTATGTGAATTTTGGGCTGATTTTGAAAAATTATTTAAACTTTTTGAATTACTTAAAAAAATAGTTCATATCTATTAATCACTTCTTTCCCGACGATCCGGCATCACTGCAGTCCCCCGGAACCATCTGGAACGTTCTCTCTCTCTCTCATTCTCACACGCTCGCTCCCGCGTTTTTCTCTCTTTTTATAAATACCGCCGCCGACGCCGCAAGCCCTCGCATTCATTGAACAGCAGTCCAAAGACGAACATCCACGCAGCAAGCTATCCCGCTCGTGTGTGTGTGTGTGTGAAGTGAAAAGTTCCAGCAGACGGAAGTGTGCTTAAAGTAAGGAATAAAAAGCGGAAGTCCACAATCCTTCGTGGTTTTTAACGCCGACCAGCAAACACAAAGCAGAACAAGGTAAGTTTGTGAAAAAGAAAGGATGTTTTTTCTGCTGGGGAAATTTTCGAAAAGGGCGTGAAATATTGCGTGACTCATCGTTCGGCGAGAATTTTCCACACGTGGGGGAAACAAAATGGCTCTCGTCTGGAGGGTTTAAATTTGCATGTGGCTTTGAAATATTAATTTTAATTCTAATTTAAAGCCATTTTCCTGAAATTTACTGAAGAAATTAGCAAGAGTTCGTTTTTTTTTCGTTATTTTGAACTAGAACAATAGCTGGAATTTTCCAGACTGTTCTAGAAAGAAAATTGACCTCCTAACCTCAATTTCCTTTTGCGGGTTGGTGAAATGGGGGGAAAATTGTCGCACCTTGAATGTAAAGTCCCCTTTAAAACGCACAAAACTTACGTAATTTTCCATGACTTGACTCAAACTCGTGTGTGGTGAACAAAGGAAAGAAGCGCGCAAACTTCCTTGACCGCGCGCCGCCATCGCGTTGATCGCAGCAGGCCGCCATTTATGGAAGTGTCTGGAAACGAGAATCCTTTTAAGGGGGGGAAGGAGAACCGCGGCGGGTCAATGCGGTTCTTGCAACAAAAGGTCATCGCTTGCGTGAACCCGCGTGCCCTTCCTGGATTTTAAATTAAACGATTCCGCGTGCAGCACACGCCGCAGCCGTTTGAGGAAGAAGAAGTGAGGTTAGGGTGGTTGGAGCCGGCGGCGGTGGTGGGAATTGAGGTTAGGGTCGCCGCATGGGGGGAGGGTTAAACCGGTGGCAACGAGGTTTGAACACACATGCGTTTGATGCTGTTGCTAAGCGAGCGAACTCCATGGCCTACCACGTTTTTGCTTTTTTGCGTTATCATGTAATAGGGGAAGCATGCGGTTTTGCGCGCGCCTTATCGGGCTTGGGTTGTGAGGTCTTTAAATTCTTAGAAATCTTTGGCGATTAACGATGAGTCACCACGCGGTATTGCGTCAGCATTTCACCACTTCCGAGAAGATTTAATCAGCACTACTAACCACCCCTTTTCTTCCAACAGATGGCCGCAACCAAGGCACCAGCAGTCGGTATCGATCTGGGTACCACCTACAGCTGTGTGGGTGTGTTCCAGCACGGAAAGGTCGAAATCATCGCCAACGACCAGGGCAACCGCACGACGCCGTCGTACGTGGCCTTCACCGATACCGAGCGTCTGATCGGAGACGCCGCCAAGAACCAGGTCGCGATGAACCCGTGCAACACGATCTTCGACGCGAAGCGACTGATCGGACGCAAGTTCGACGAACAGAACGTGCAGGCCGACATGAAGCACTGGCCGTTCACCGTCGTGTCGATCGAGGGCAAGCCAAAGATCCAGGTCGAGTACAAGGGCGAAACCAAGTCGTTCTTCCCGGAGGAAATCAGCTCCATGGTGCTGACCAAGATGAAGGAAACCGCCGAGGCGTACCTGGGCAAGACGGTCTCGAACGCCGTCGTCACGGTGCCCGCTTACTTTAACGACTCCCAGCGTCAGGCTACCAAAGATGCCGGTACCATCGCCGGATTGAACGTGCTGCGTATCATCAACGAGCCGACCGCGGCCGCCATCGCGTACGGTCTGGACAAGAAGACCGCCGGCGAGCGCAACGTGCTGATCTTCGATCTCGGTGGCGGTACCTTCGACGTGTCGATCCTGTCGATCGACGACGGTATCTTTGAGGTCAAGTCGACCGCCGGAGACACCCATCTCGGTGGTGAGGACTTTGACAACCGGCTGGTGAACCACTTCGCCACGGAATTCAAGCGGAAGCACAAGAAGGACCTGTCGACGAACAAGCGAGCCCTGCGTCGTCTGCGTACGGCTTGCGAACGTGCGAAGCGTACTCTTTCGTCGTCGACCCAGGCCAGCATCGAGATCGACTCCCTGTTCGAGGGAACCGATTTCTACACCTCGATCACCCGTGCCCGTTTCGAGGAGCTGAACGCCGATCTGTTCCGTTCCACGATGGAGCCCGTCGAGAAGGCCATCCGCGATGCCAAGATGGACAAGGCTAGCATCCACGACATCGTCCTCGTCGGTGGATCTACCCGTATCCCGAAGGTCCAGAAGCTGCTGCAGGACTTCTTCAACGGCAAGGAGCTGAACAAGTCGATCAACCCGGATGAGGCCGTCGCGTACGGTGCCGCCGTCCAGGCCGCCATCCTGCACGGAGACAAGTCCGAGGAGGTCCAGGATCTGCTGCTGCTCGATGTTACGCCACTGTCGCTCGGTATCGAAACCGCCGGAGGTGTGATGAGCGTTCTGATCAAGCGTAACACCACCATCCCGACCAAGCAGACCCAAACCTTCACCACGTACTCGGACAACCAGCCCGGTGTGCTGATCCAGGTGTTCGAGGGTGAGCGTGCCATGACCAAGGACAACAACCTGCTCGGCAAGTTCGAACTGTCCGGAATCCCGCCGGCGCCCCGTGGCGTGCCCCAGATCGAGGTCACCTTCGACATCGACGCCAACGGTATCCTGAACGTTACCGCCCTGGAAAAGTCCACCAACAAGGAAAACAAGATCACCATCACCAACGACAAGGGCCGCCTCAGCAAGGAGGACATCGAACGCATGGTCAACGAAGCCGAAAAGTACCGCAACGAGGACGACAAGCAGAAGGAGTGCATCTCCGCCAAGAACGGACTCGAGTCGTACTGCTTCAACATGAAGGCCACCATGGAGGACGACAAGCTCAAGGACAAGATCACCGACAGCGACAAGACCCTCATCCTGGACAAGTGCAACGACACCATCAAGTGGCTCGATGCCAACCAGCTGGCCGACAAGGAGGAGTACGAGCACCGCCAGAAGGAGCTCGAGTCCGTCTGCAACCCGATCATCACCAAGCTGTACCAGAGCGCCGGTGGTGCCCCGCCCGGTGGCATGCCCGGATTCCCCGGTGGTGCCCCTGGAGCTGGCGCCGGCGGTGCCGCCCCTGGAGCCGGTACCGGCTCCGGCCCGACCATCGAGGAGGTCGACTAAACCACTCGCCCACTCCCCCCGCAGAACCATCGGCGCAGGCGGCTGATGCACAATTCTTAACAACTCAACCAATTCAATTCCGATTTTCAAACAATATCAGTATTTGTCTCAAAACAATTTAACTTATTACACAAACACTGCTTAGACAAATGATGAATATCCATTCCTCTGAAAACAACACAAATAAAGCAAACCGATCGAATTGAATTTCGCTGTTTCGTGCGTTATTTTGTTGCGCGTTTCCGATCTCTTGTTGTGGAACCTTCTCTACGTCATCGATTAGGACCGATTGTAATTGGAACGAGTAATTCAGTTAGCAAAGTCAGAACGAACAAAAAAAAAACGGAAAGGGAAATGCCCAATAAAACAAACGAAAGCGAGTTAAGAATTAAAAGCGAAACTGTGTTTTTATTTTGATTCCTCTTGGGTTCTGGGTTATTTTTCACATTCCAACTGGTAATTTTCTGGGTTTGTTCAAAACGACGCTTGAATGTGAGTGAGGAACTATCACTTTAGCAGTTATTCAAACAACATTTTGAAGAGTTGCTTGCTTACTTTCATTTGTGATGTTCGTTACGTATAGTGCTATCAGACTCAGACTAAACAGCAGCGCCCATAGTCTCTCTACGGATGACTTCTTCGTCAAAGTTTATTTCTTCCCCAAAGTTTTCAGACAATTTCAACACCCGTACTTTGGAAAAACTAACGGAATGTCAGCAGCGTCCAAGTCCAAGTGATAAAGAAATAAAAAATAGCGCTAGGACGGAAGAAGACTTAGCATCGCTTAGAATTACAGAAAACTGAAAGTGAAAATCTAAACATGATTGCGGCAACAACTGTGGGGGTCCCCACAAGACGGTCGAGTGCAAAGTCCAAGAAGCAGAGCCGAAGCGGTGTGCCAACTGCGGACTTTATCCGGAGGCGCCAGCAGGCGTTGAAACCAGGTAAACGCTTATTCAACTTTCTCAGCATTTTGAATATATATTGAAATTTTATTAGAAAATATATTAAAATTTAACAAATCTGCTCCAGGATGTTTCATTTGAAATTCAGAGATTTAGAGAACATTTCAACTGAGATCAATTCGAAACCCTTTGCAAGAACAGGGTTTTTACGGGAGAGTCGAAAAAAAATCCGCGCCGATCTAAAACCCGAAACCGCGCGAAATCCACGCCATATAAAATATCGCGACCAACATTTAATAATTGACAAAGAATTTGATTAAAAAAAACAAACTCGTTTTATGTTTAAAGGCTCCATAAGAATGAAAGCAACAAATCCATTTAAAAAAAAACCTCAAGAGACAATCAAGGAAGGTGTAGTATTGTGATTTGAGGTTAGGAAAACACGCGTTAGACTTTGGTACAACACTTTATTAAAGACCGACTTAGGACGTCTGTTCCGGACGACAATCGGAAGACGAAAGGGAACGACAATTGTACATTTGTGTGCACCTAGACTGATGCCATAATTTACAAAACAATGCTACCTATCTAATTGAGGCTGGCAATACTTTCATACCATCCGAGGGACACTACAGAAGGGTCATGAAAAAATCTACAAAAATACAATATTTAAAAACCTAAAAAAAATTAATTAAGCTTTAAGCTCAAAAATAAATCCAAATCTAAAATATTAATATAATAAAGTTTTAAATTTTGAAAGCTTAAAAATTCAAAATCTAAGAATTTTTATACAGTTTGTATTCCAAATTTCTCCGAAAGAAATTTCATTTCCGATATTTTAAATAATTTCAAAATCTCTAACATAAAATATGACTTGAAACATTGTGGCATTCAAGAATTTAAGAATTTATGAATTTAGGAGTTTAAGAATTTGAGAATTTTGGATTTTATGAATTTAAAAACTTAAGAATTCTAAAGATTTTGATTTTTGATAAATATTTTTTTGTTTTTCTAAACTGCTTTGAATTTGATATTTTTTAGTTTTCAAATTTTGACTTTTTGAATTTTGGTTTTTTTTATTTCGGATTTTTTAAATCAAAATTTAAGAAATTCCAAAAAAAATTAATATGAATTTTGATTTTTTTGGATAAAAAATAACTATTTAAACAAAAATATCGATTTTTTGAATTTCTGAAGCTTTGAATTTTGAATGTTATGATCTTTTAATTTTCGCCAAGAATGTTTAAATCTAGAAAAAAATATTTCTACGGATTAAATCCCATCTAAAATACGAAAGTGGAGGCCAGCTTCTGTTACGTCCAATCAAGCTCATATTTGGCGCCTGCCAGAACAAGCCCCAATAATCGTTTTGTTAAACATTTTTTTTTTTTTTTTCTTCATAACTTATTTTTATTAGGTCCTTTTAGGTGCTGTGACCAGGTTAGGACCGAGGATCATGAGTACAAAAATAAAAAATAGTAAAATAAAAACCGTAATTGAATAAGATGATTATTTTCTCGTGCCATGTGTCAGCAAGTGTGCGATCACGTCAATCTGTTCCTCGGGTGTCTTGCACTGGCTCAAGCGAACTCTGTATTCCCGGTAAATGGTCCACAGCTCCGACTCGCTGTACAGCTTCCGTTCCCCTTGTTGCTCCTTCGGGGTTGCACCGGCGCCGGCGCCAGTATTTTCTCGGCTTCTTCCTGCGGGACGAGGATGTTTATCTTCCGGTACCGCTCCAGGTAGCGGAGGAAAATCCGCCGCGGTAAACACGGCTCCTGCAGGAGACTGTTTGTCCTTCTTCCATGCTGGCGGCTTCGGCTTGGACGCCTGCTGCCTCGACTGGATGAACTGCGCACGTTTGGGACAACTGCGGTCCAGACCCTCGTGGGATCCAGAACAGTTGACACATTTCTTGGCTTGCTTTTCTTCTGCTTTGCACTTTTCTGTGTTGTGGGGACCCCCACAGCTGCTGCACCTGGGCTTGAGATGGCAGTTACTGGTTCCGTGACCGAACTGCAAGCAGTTCTTGCACTGGGTCACGTGCGGTTCTTTGTTCCGGTAGGCCACCCACCGGACGACGACTGGTCCCACTTTCTTCACCTTGCTACTCAACTCCTTCAGACTGGTGTGCCCCTTGGGGAAGAGCACGATGAAAGGCGTCTCATCGATGGCGGGAAGCTGCTGCTTCCGCCTGATGGCGTGTACTGCCAAGACGTCCAGCTGATGTTCCGTCTTGAGCAGCTCCTTGATGTAATCCGGTTCCACGTTCGGGAGACCTCGCATCACTACCCGGTGCGGTCTTGCACTGCGCTTTCCGTGCGTGTAGAACTGCACCTTGTTCTTCGTCAGGTGGGCTTGCACCGTGTCGAAGTCGTCGCTCGAGAAGCACGTAATTTTTGTGCCGTACCGCGTCAGTTTGTGTTCCGGCTGGACATCACATGACGACATCACCTTCGCAAGGCGGGCGAAGCTCATTTCTTTCACCACCAGCGGCGGCTGCTTCTTCTCCCCGGCCGACTTGCCGGTTGCTGGTACCACGGAGATGGTTTTTTCTGCTGCTGGGTTCGCATTGTTGTTGTTGTTGCTCTCCTCCGCTAGCGGGCTGAACTTGTTGTTGCTGAGCAGTTTCTCCACATCGTCGTCGTTGCCGCCATCGCCGACGTTGATCTCCTCCTTAGCCTTCCTGCGGCGAACCTTGACCACGGGACGAAATTCGCCCCCGTCCTCTCCTCCTCCTTCGGAGTCTTCCACCTCCATGCCCGTCGCCGCCTGCGTCTTGGGTTGAAACCCGTCCGGTTTCTCCCACACACTTTTCCTCAAGGCCGCGTTCCAGTAGAACGTCCTTCCATTCTCAGCCCTGTGCTCCGTCCACTCACTCTCCACCGTCGCGGCCGCCGCCATGGCCGTCGGCGAAAGTTAACAAAACACCGTCAAAAACGCGCTAAGCTAGCTCGAAAGACGACCAAACCCAACGAAAGTTGAACAGGGAGTGTCCTCCAGTCGTTGTTTTTTTTTCGCTGCTGCTGCTGCTGCTACGATGTTGTCGGTTCGAACGATGACGATGGAATATTTTGTTAAACATTCTTATGTCTATATCTTCGGGAAAAGTTTGTAATATTTGATTTACAACATAAAAAATTGAATAAATCCAGTATAAAAAAAAGGTTAAAAATCATTACTCAAAACTCAAAAGGAATTAAATATTCAGAGCCGAAGATGTGAAGAATTGACAAGAAACATATAAAAAATAATTTCTACATAATCTTCATCTTCATTTTTCGACGGTTCGTACTAAGAAAATACAAACAAACATTTTCAGAAGAAAATGTTTGCACTCGAAGGAAAAAAACAAATTCTCGTAATTCCTGATAATATTTTTCTTAATAACTTGGAAGTAACTTAATTATCAAAATTGCAATTCGAAACCCGCGCCTGAGCAAAATTAGCCAGCAAATCCGCGCCAGATCCGCGCGAAACGCGCCATCCGCGCCGTCCGTAACAACCCTGCAAGTAGGGTACATATTTCTAAGTTAAGATTTTGATAGCTGAATGCTGTTTTAGGGAAAATAAGTTTAAATAAAACTCTCGATCTATGAATTTAGAATTCAATGCCATTTTGTCTGAAGGACTGCAGTACTTCATTTTTAGAATTATTATTTTTAATTTTAAAGCATTTTCGCACTTTGATTTTTTTAATCTATTTACATCAAATCAAAATTTAATCACATTTACCATTTATTTAAACGTTTGCTCTGGAGAGATTACGACTGTCTGTGAGTTATAAATCGCACTCTACAGAAAAGGAGGTGATGATCACCTCATCCATAAATCACAGATTACTATAATATTCATTTTCACATCTTTGTATTTCCACCGTCTCCATAAATTTCTCCTTTGTCTTGCGCAGCAAACCTTGCCGATCTCCGCCGTCGCCGACCTCCGTCCTCCCCCTCATTTGGCTGCTCAATACCAACCAGTTCCGTGCTAGTCTGGTGCAGCATTTCCGGGTGCTCCTGCAGCAACTGGCGCGAGCTGGCCATCCCGGCCAGCACGCACTGCAGGTTCCAGTCGTGGCGCAACAGCGACTTGTCCAGCTCAAAGTGCCCGTGCCGGATGCACCGAATGGCGACGCAGTGCGCGACCGACTTGAGCCCCAGGCCGATCTCGTGAACGAGCTGACCCAGGTAGGGTTCGGTTTCGTTGATGGCGTGAATTTCTGAAGAAAGTTTTAAATCAATTAGGGGTTTTTTAAACTTTCAAAGAGGCTTACCGATGGTGAAGAAGGGCCGCCGGAATTCGGCCAACCGGATGCCGTAGATCATGGGCTGGCTGTTGTCGGCGGGACGGATGGTGCCCTTGACGGCCAGGTCGTACGCGGCCTGCGACTGCATGTCCACCCCGCACAGTTCGAACATCTTCTTCTGGTGGGAGGCCTGCATGGACGCCAGCAGGCGGGCGATTTTGTCCGATCCGATGTGGTCGACGGTGGCCTTGGCGATGACACGCGAATCGCCAAAGTGACTCTCGGTGGCCTTGCCCAGGAAGCCCGTTATTCGGTAGACACGGAGGGGACGGTTCTGCTGGATGCGGAACGCCGTGGAGAGGCCTTTGTTGATTCCTAGAACTGTAGAATAATTAAGTATTAGAAATCGTTAAAGATAGTTCCAGAGCAACATTTGAAAGGGGCGGTACGACATTGCTCTTACGGCCTTTCGTCCCATTTAAACACGTGTAATGAAAGGCCGTAAGAGCAATGTCGTACCGCCCCTTTCAAATGTTGCTCCAGAGTTGTGAAAATTAACCCACCGAGCACGCCACTGGTCAAGCGGCCATGGTTGGCACAGGTGCGAACCCGCAGATCCTCCGTTTGATAGCGTGGACCCACGACCAGCACGTTGTCGGAGAGATCTTCAACGGCGCGTACGACAAACCGGGATTCGGCGCCGCTGGCGATGGCAACTCGCTGCAGCGGAGGTCGAACCCGCAGTTCGTTGAGGTCTGTAAAATTGTTAAAACTAAACTTTGAAAGTAAAACAGCAAAATTGAACAATTACCTCTGCAAAGATTCCCGATGATGGTGTGACGAACTTGCTGCACCGTTAGACCGGCCGGTTTGTACACGTTTATTACTCCGTTCAAATATTTCCACACCGTGGCGGCATCCTTCACTGTGACTAACGACATTTTTTATGTAAGTTTACATGAAAAGTTGCGTAAAATTCCAAATCAAAATCAACAAAGTTCTCATTTGTTTACATCACAATCACATGTTTCGTTTAGTTTTTGTTTGTGTGGCACAGCTCTACCTAACTTTGAGGCGATTTTTAATTTTGACATTTCTAAACGTCATCCGCAGCTGATCGCAGAAAACCGGCCTTTTTGTTATGCTGCTCCAATCGACGATTCGTCATATTTTTAGAAATTCTAGATTATTTCCGGGTAAGTTGGAGTCGAAGGGTGCTGAGAGTGGAGACATTTTTGAAAGGCCAATTAGCCTACAAGAATGCTACGGTTTTCCGAGGCAGCGTGCGCTTCTGGATTGGCAAAAACAATGGGACGACGACACCAAGGGACGTTGGATGTATTCCATACGACCTAAGGTGCAAAGAAAAGCCTGGTTCAAGGGAATGGACTTGACGCGTGGATTCATCAGAACGATGTCCCGCCTTATGTCGAACCATTACTCGTCCAAGGCTCATCTTTACCGTATCAACATGAGTGATACGAACTTATGCGACTGTGGGCAGGGTTATCAGGACATCGACCATCTCGTATGGGCGTGTCCGGATCACCATGTTCACAGAATTAAGTTGAAAGATACCCTCAGGGCCCGAGGAAGACCACCAGAAATCCCGATGCGATACGCGTTATCTCAACTAGACCTTGATGCTCTCTATCCGATCTATCAGTTCCTCTTAGATTCCAAAATATCTATTTAGTTTTTCTTCAGTTAGTTTTCCTCCAGTTAGTTTTCCCTCAGTTAGTATAACTCGCCTTCACACAAAGCCGTCGTTTCTGGTTTGCACCGGAAGCAAAGCAAGATCGCCCCAGCAGCTGGACACCGAGTTGCGGCTGAGGACAAAAGCAAAGGCCAGCAGAGCCAACCAAGACCCCTACACAATCCCCCTTCCCTTCCCACGCCTTGTCTTTAACATCAATCCCTTCCCTACTAACCCCGAGTAGGCCGCGGGTAATCGGCTCCCCTCTCACTAACATTTACACACAAGATCCTCTGTAATTACTCTTAGCTTTAAGAAAAACGTAATTACAAAAGCTGACTCGGTCCTAACCAGGTCCCAGTACCGAAAAGGAACTAATAAAAATAATTTTATGAAAAAATAAATAAGTTGGAGTGAAATTTGCACTCAAAACCATCTAAATTTATATTTCATTCCTCCAGCAGTTGCTCGTCACAACTTAAGCAGCATGGTCGACGCCAAACTGGAAGCGGTCCCGCTGGTCGAGATCGACGAAGGAATCTTCAAGTACATCCTGATTAAGGTTTACGGCAAGGAGAAAGCGGACGGTTCCGAGCCGAGCAAAAACATCGTGCGGGGATTTGCGCGGGCCGAGTGGCACAACGACATATACGAGGAGGTGAGCTCTTCGTTGGCCGGGCTCGGGCTTGAGACGGAGTGTCTCGGCGGAGGCCGGATTGAGCATCGCCCGGAGCAGAAGCTTATCAAAGTGTACGGATACTCGCAGGGCTACGGCAAGGCCGACCACCAGGAAGCGAGACGCATCCTGCTAACCAAGTATGCCGATTGTCAGATTGAGACCTCCGATGAGGGCTATTGAAGTTGAATAAAGATGGTTTTTGAGTAAAATTGTTTAGTTTCATTAGACAACAGTCATTTCTTTTATTTGATTGTTTAACTCGCCATTTTCGCCCTCCACGACTCTCTGCTCCTTCAGCACCTGTTGTAGCTTTTTAGCAAAAGTGTCAATCTCTTCCCGTGTCACCCCGAGCGCTGCACTGGCCGTCAAGTACGTCCCCACGTACTCACCGTCCGACGAGTGTGAACTCCACGCGCCGAACGTGTGTCCAGCGATTGTTTTTGTCTCGCGACCGGTCACCACCCGGCAGCCGGAAACTCCCCGGCGGTGCAGCATAGAACCAATCATCGGCGCGTTATCACCGAAGCTTCGCAACGTCAGGGCCACCGAAATGGGATTGCGTCCGCTTATGACCGATTCTCCGTACTGCTTGGCGACGACAGCCAGTTGCTCCAGCAGATGTTGGTGAAGTTGCTTCCGTTCGGCGACGAGTTTCTGGTAGCCGGTCTTTCCCAGCGATAGCAGCGTCATTAGGACGTCCAAGCTCTGCGAGCTTGAGGCCCGACCCGGGTAAAGTGCCGCAATTTGCTCGATTATTGCCGGGTCAAACCCGGCTATGATTGCGCCTCCCACAGGAACCAGCAGGTTTTTGTCCGTGCTTTGAACGAACGCATCCACGCGACCCAGCCGGCCAGCCTGCTCAATCTGGTGCGTCAAATAGGAACTCTGCAGCCCGTACGCGTTGTTGACCACGTGAGGAATCTCCTTACAGCGACACAAGTCCGCAAGCTGTGCAACCTGATCACACGTTCGTGGCGCAAAACAGCTCGTCGTCGAAAGAATGCAGCAAACATTGGCCGCACCAAGTTCCTCGACCTTATCTCGAAAAGCCTGCACGTTAGTCCCCAGCATCGGATCACCCCGCTCCTCCACCGGAACCGTATCAATTACCACCGGAATCAACCCGGCCGTTACGATACTTTTAAAGCACGACTTTTGATCGATTCTGGACCACAGCACGTACCGCGCATCCGGTCTGCTGGCCTTCAGCGCAGTCAGCACCATCATAACGGACATTCCCGTCGCCAACGGCACCAGCAGCGCCTTTTTGCAGCTTCGGATGCCCATTTCTCGGAGCAAATCCAGCACCAGGCAGTTTGTTAAATTTGCCATGATTGTCGAGCCGGCCGCCTTCGGTTGGGCCTCGCTCAAATTGCCAGACCGCCCGATGCCGTGGGCGAAACCGTAGTGGCGTTTGCGGACCAGTTCTAAAATGAAATTAAAAATCAATAAAAAAAATCTTTTTTGCAATTCCATCGTGAAACTACTTAGTTTTCCTGTCATTCTTGAACGACAAAATAGCCTACTTTTCTGTACCAAAAATAACAGAATCGAATAGCATCACTTTTCAAAATAAATGCTGAAAAGTTCTACTTTTCAGCACTGAAATGGGTGCTGAAAAGTTGAACTTTTCAGCACTTGTTTCGAAAAGCAACACTATTCAACATTTTTTTTATTTAAACGATTTATTGACAAAATACATGAAAATTCGACATAAAATTTCACTCAATGGGTGTTTTTCGAAATTGCAAAAAATGTTGTATGGAACTCGTTGCAAAACTTGATTTTTTCAGCACTCGTCGTATTTATCCAACTCGGTGAACCTCGTTGGATAAATGTTCGACTCGTGCTGAAAAAATCCTCTTTTTGCAACTTGTTGCATAAACTACTATTTTAGTCATGATGAAAATTGATTACCGCACACAACCCTGGCCTCGCGTTCTCCGACGCCGCATCGGCTGGGGAAATTGTTGCTGTCCAGCAGGGCCAGCCCATCAATCAGGTACTCGATGGTGCCGTTTTCCCAGCCATGGTCGGGGAGCTTTTTCTATGAAAATCAATATTAAGTTTTTGAATCAACTCAACTACAACTCAAAATGTAATAATACCTTTTCCAGCAGAACTTTGACTAGTTTATCACGGCTGACACGAGCATTATTCGCAATTGATAGGTAATTAGACGGTACTAGGTCGGCCGCAATGGATTGCAAGGTGAAATCGTTCATTTTTAGTTATTTAAATAAATATTTGAAATTTGTTAGAAAAACTTTTACTCCGTTCTCTCATGATTGTCACGGAAACACGATCCAAACAAAACGAACAAACCGGTGCAGAGATGGGAAGGTTTGTGCGGCATTTTGTTTACAAATTTGTTTCGTTAAGTTTTGGTGAGGGGTGATACATGACGCATAACATTCGTTAACATCGATGCACGCTTGTGAAGA
This sequence comes from Culex pipiens pallens, assembly GCF_016801865.2. Lineage (NCBI taxonomy): Eukaryota > Metazoa > Arthropoda > Insecta > Diptera > Culicidae > Culex > Culex pipiens. The sequence continues at coordinate 174,991,836 of NC_068939.1, forward strand.
GCGCAAAACACAGAAAACATGTTTTACACTTTTGAAAACTACACCTGATTTTTTTTTCACTGAATTCAGTAAACTGAAATTTTAGTAAGCGATTAAGAGCGAGTCCACGAGCAAAGCATACCCATCTCGCATCGACCTCACCAATCTGCGTAAAATTTTCAGGGGTTGTTTGTACATATAAAACTAGCATCTGGCCAAAATATGAGCACTCTAGGTCAACGGGAAGTGGGTCAAATCGGGATACAAAGTTTATAGTTTCATAAACGTCAAAAATCTTAAAAAGGCTATAACTTAGGCAAAATTCAATCTATTTTCAAAATTTAAAATGCATCTGAAAGAGCTTAAAAATGCAACAAAATGCAGGGAGAAGCATCTCAATTGGTTAAATCTAAAGGGAGTTATTGGCATTTTATGAAAAATAGCATAATTTTAAAGCCACCGGAGGTCGCGTACGTGTACTTTGTACACAGTTTGTAAGGGCACTTGTAAGAAAGGCGAAAACACGCGACTTCCCGAAGGTTAAACTCAAATAAAAAAGTGTTCCATCCAGATATCAACTCGGTTCGACCTGCAGCTTGTAAGGGACATCTGAGACTACCATCTGAGACTGAGAACGCTTTGGGATTGTAAATTTTTGCTCGGGAGACCCCTTAGATTCCATTTTCTGGTGATAATTTTATCATATTCGTGTTCCTGAGGCAATTTCACAAAAAAAACGTGCATAAAAATGTATATTTTCATTAATTTTAGCCCTTTAAAAAATAAAAGTTAAAAAAATCTTCGATTCACATATATTGAAAATCAAGTTCGTTTCCAAGGATACTAGATGACACCAGAAAAAAGCAGCTTCTTAATTTTTTTAACATTCATTTTTAAAGGGCTCAAATGGATCAAAATAAAATGATTCTATTGTAAAATTGTTTCAGGAACACGAATATGATAAAATTATCATCAGAAAATGGGTTCTAAGGGGTCCCCGAGCAAAAATTTACAACCAAAAACTTCACTAAAAGTAAAACTGCCTTACCCAAAGCGTTCTCAGTCTCAAATGGTAGTCCCAGATGTCCCCTACAAGCTGCAGGTCGAACCGAGTTGATATCTGGATGGAACACTTTTATATTTGAGTTTGAAAATTATGCTATTTTTTCCACTAAAATTCCAATAACTCCCTTTAGATTTAACCAATTGAGATGCTTCTCCCTGCATTTTGTTGCATTTTTTAAGCTCTTTCAGATGCATTTTGAATTTTGAAAATAGATTGAATTTTGCCTATGTTATAGCCTATTTAAGATTTTTGACGTTTTTGAACCTTTGAACTTTGTGTCCCGATTGGCCCCACTTCCCGTTGACCTAGAGTGCTCATATTTTGGCCAGATGCTAGTTTTATATGTACAAACAACCCCTGAAAATTTCAGGCAGATTGGTAAGGTCCAAACGACGTCCCATACAAAGGGTTATGCGTCGGTTATGCCATGGTCGGGGACTCGCTCTTAAGAGCGAGTTTTTCACCAATGTGTAACAGGAACAGGTCGTATCGAGGTGCTCCGATTTAGATGAAACTTTCAGTGTTTGTTTGTCTATACATGAGATGAACTCATGCCAAATATGAGCCCTCTATACGACAGAGAGAAGTGTGATAAAACGGGCTTCGAAGTTTGAGGTCCAAAAAACCTAAAAAATCTTAAAATTGCTCGCATTTCCGTAAAACTTCATCATACCAACTCTCGTAGATGCATTTGAAAGGTCTTTTGAAGCACTTTAAAATGAGCCATAGACATCCAGGATCGGTTTGACTTTTTCTCGCAGCTTTTGCAAATTACTGTTCAAAATTGATTTTTTTGAAACCTTAATATCTTTTTGCAAAAGCCTCCAACACCCATACTCTCATAGGTCAAAAGATAGGTAATTTCATGGACTATAAGCCTACGGTATTAACATTTTGGCCAATCGCAGTTTTTCTCATAGTTTTTCGATTTTTCTACAACAAACATTTAAAAACGTTAGTTTTTGACCTGTAGGCCTCCATAGCGGCACTTTTTGGTCTCAATTTAGTCATAGTCGGAATCCTCGGAAAATTTCACGTTAGTTAGAAGTATTGGAGTGGTACATTTGATTTAAAAAATAATTAAATAAAACATTTTTGAAAAAAGAAATAGATCTTATTTACTCTGTAATCAATACGTCAAATGCTATGGGTGTATGGGTGTTGGAGGCTGTTGCAAAAAGATATTAAGGTTTCAAAAAATCAATTTTGAATAGTAATTTACAAAAGCTGTGATAAAAAGTCTATGGCTCATTTTGAAGTACTTTAAAAGACCTTTCAAATGCACCTACGAGAGTTGGAATTGATGAAGTTTTACGGAAATGCGAGCAATTTTAAGATTTTTTAGGTTTTTTGGACCTCAAACTTCGAAGCCCGTTTTATCACACTTTTCTCTGTCGTAGAGGGCTCATATTTGGCATGAGTTCATCTCATGTATAGACAAACAAACGCTGAAAGTTTCATCCAAATCGGAGCACATCGATACGACCTCTAGAACAAACCGAGCAGTATTTACAAATACTGCCTCTTAAGTAATTTAGATTTTACTGAATTCTCAGATAACTGTTATTTGTCACTTTGACAGACGATTTGCTGAAATTTCTGTAAAATGGTTTTAAAAACAACTGAAATTTCAACTAAAGAATTGTCAACTTATTTAATTGAAAACACTTATTTTCTTGTATCAGTTTGACAGATTATTTGCTGAAGATTCACCATTCGTTGCTGGTATTTTAGTTATTATGATTTGATTTTTCTTGCCATAGAAAATGTTTCCAATGCAGTTTTATATATTTCTCAAATTACATTTGGAATAAAGCAATATATTTAAAAAAAAAAACCTATATTTTTATCAGCTTATCTTCCAATTTTGGTTAAAGCGGTATACGCACTCCGGAAGGAACCGAAATTTACGTTCGTAGATATTTTTTGGATGTACCGGGCAGCAATCAAATTGTCTAAGAATATTGAATTAACCATTGTGGCACCCCCTACAGCGTGGTGCAGACCCGTTATGCTATGCTATGCTATGCTATACGCACTCCGGAAGGAACCGGTCAAGGAAAATTTTAAATGGGCAGCAGCGACAGTGAAAGCAAGCCAGAGAGGGTGAAGAAAAGCCCCAAGAAGTCGCTCCCTGTCGTAAAGCTGACCCCTTTTCTTCCTATCTGCGTTCTAGCTCGGTTCTAGCCTTATGTTGTGACTTACAGTTATTATTGTTTTTCGTTTGGAAAAAGTGGGTGGTTTGGGCAATGTTCCACACCTGGAAAGAAAACCGCGATTTTTCTCGCTCCATAAAAAAACGATTTGTTTTGTATATAGTCCACGAGGAGGGAAGGAAAGTCTTTGAATTCATAAAAGTGTCCACGTGTTTTATTGATGGTTGAAATTGGGTCCTAAAATTAAGCTTAAATTTGTGATATTATTGTTCACAACGATAAAGCTTATTTTACCTAGTATAATAACCCTTTGACGTCCGCAAGGGATTTGAAATGGATTTTTGATTCAATTTTTAAAACATAACTTCACGGCCTTTCTTGACAGAAAAGGTCCTACTTGACAGTTCGTTCCAAGGAGGCCATAGTTGATCCATCGAAAAAATGTTGTGTTATCAATATATTTTTTGTATTAAAATGAAAAAAAGTGATCAGAAAGCGTGTTTTTTACATATATACAAAAAAATTGGCATTGGGCTTTTGTACCCTATTACCTAATTTCAGCAAACGCCTCCTTCTATCTGATGGGGATGTAAATTTTGGTCTTGGCCTAACCTACACGCAAGTTCAAAATCGCTATTTTCTTCAGAACCGAACCTACTAAAAAACTATCCAGAATCCAACGAAAACTTATATCCAACCAGATCTGCTTGAAATTCACTCAAATCTGACAGATGCCCCATTTGCCTCACCGTTTCTAGCCTTTGGACACGTGTGACACGTGGAAGTACTCCTGGTCACGGTGTTCTAGCAGGATTCTGGCAGAACCAGCTCTGCTAGAATATCCCGTGACTGGGTGGTATTGTTGGTCTTACAAATGGGTCCTAAAAATCAGGTTTAAATTGCCGATATTATTGTTCTCAACGGTAAAGCTTATTTTTCTGAGCTCAATAACTCTTTGTACGACCAAAAAGAATTAAATATGGATTTTTAATTAAAAAAGCCAATTAACTTCGCGGCCCTTCTTGAAAGAAAACGTCCTATTATTGACAGCTCGTTCCAAGGGGATGATAGTAGTAAGTCCATCGTAAAAAGGTTGTCTCGTCATTTTTTTATTTTTTGCACTTGAATGAAAAAAGTGACCAGAAATGGTTGTGTTAATTACCGAGGTACATAAAAATTTACATAGGGCTTAGGACCCTATTTTGGTGAATTTTCGGGATGATTTTCATGGGAAAAAACTTATGAAAATTCCAGTTTATCGTTGTACATATAAATCTAGATTAAATTTTCAATAGGTCCTATCTGCATGGGAAACCCATGAGGGATAGGTTGTTTGAAAATTTAATCTAGAAATCAGATATGGAATAATTTTTTTTTGATTTCAACACATTATGAGTTTAGTAAAATACATAGTTGATTACCTCTAGAATTAAAAGAAGGCAGAAGCTTGGCGAAACAGAAAAAAGTTATATCTTGTAAATGCTGCTGCATATCTGGAAGACACGACGCGGTACTAATTTGATCGAAGCCCTTTTTTTTTGAATGCGCGGTCTCATTTCCGTTTTTGAACATGGACGATTCGATCGTAAACTAATTAACCATTTATGGTCGTCCATTTCACGCAGCGGCCCTCTTCCATACGACGCACCTGTCGTAATGTTTACTCCTCGCTCGCTGGCGAACGGGAAAGAAAGTTGTAAATATCGCCGGTGTAAATGTAAAATGAAGGAGCTTCCGTACCAATTTTATATCGTCCAAATATTACCGTTGGAAGAAATTTAATTATCGTAGCCGCGGCGTGCGCCAGGCCATTTCAGGGATGGGGGCTGTTCCCCAATTTATCTTCATCATCATCGTACGACACCCTTGCATTGGGCATTGCTGGGCGATCAAGTCACAGGTGCTGTTTTGGGAAATGCAAAAATGTCCCAAAGTACACTTTTTTTGTTTAAATAAAATGCAAAAAACTCAAAACGGTTAACAAATAAAAAAATTTAAGTGATTTTGTAGTGAAGGCAACATTAAATATTACTAAAATATTAACTAAGTTGTCTTTAACTTTTCAATTGAGTTTTATATGAGTAATGTAAAGATAATTTTTCTAATTTAAATTTTTTTTCAAATATTTAAAAATTTCAATTATAATACAGTTTAGTGCAGGTGAGACAAACACGTGGTTAAAAGGTCTCTCATATAAAACTGCACGATTCCCTCCCAATGGTATCCCGTTGAATTCACCTGCCTGATTGCACCAGTCTTGCTGATAAATCCAGCAGCGATGTTTGAAGAAGCTCAGTTATAAAATTCAAAACAGCGACCAGTAAGGCTCAAGATCAAATATACACTTACAATTGTTTACGACATCTTTCCTTAAATGTATTATAAAGTTATGCCATTATTAATTTGCATTCGAGCAATTGGGAGTCCAGCATTAGGGGAGAGTGGGGAGACTTGATCCCCGGGGACACTTGATCCCAAGCCTGTATCTCGTCAGCATGTGGGTAAAACATTTAGCTTTGTTCTAGAAAGTTGTGCGAAATTGACTAAAACTCATTGTAGAAAACAAAGAAAAAAATTAAAAAATGATTAGATTGAGTTACACACATTTTTCTAAAAAGTGCAGCAAAAAACTTCCAAGAGATCTTTTTTCTTTGTTTTGATAAGTCTGGAAAACACTCAAAAATTATTCAAAAAAATATTTTTTATACATGAATTGTTTGATAAACATATCAACTCCAAAACCCTTACGCATTTGACGTTAAATTTATCGTCATACTATTTTTACAATCAATTGTTTAAAAAAATGCATTTAGGGAGACTAGATCCCTGCATTTTTACAGTCACTGGAATCAGCCTCAAGATTAAATAATTGGGCTGGGTTTTCGTACATAGTTTCCTTTAGTATAGTTGTACATAACTTACTGCAGTTTGAACCATTTTTCAAAAGTTTTGTAAACAAAAATTACCAGCTTTTGTAAACATGCTCAATTTTGGTCTAAAAAAGAAAATTTCAAGTTTTTAAATATTTTGCATGCTAAACTTGTTATATTTTGAAAACAAACGTACAGGTTTAATGTGAAATTGCTGTAACTTATAAAAAATAAAAAGTTTGGATGAATAAGAAACATTTTGCTTAAGATTTTTTCAAAATGATGAAAGGGGGATCAAATTACCCCCAACATTTTGAAAATGCAGGTTTAAAATATTTTTTTAAAACACTTGGCATGATTCGAAGAGTTTATCTGGTGAAATACCCTTATCAGTCATACATAGTTGAATGTTTAAGCTTTCAATTCATGCAAAAAGATCATAGTTTTGTGAGAAATTGACAGAGTTTTGTGCGATACAAAAAAAGGGGATCAAGTCTCCCCACTCTCCCCTAAATTATCTCTAAACACTTTTTTTTATACAAATATTGCATTTTTGATTTAAACTTTTGCTTTTTAAATTTCCAACCGGTTTTTTTTTTATTTTCATGTTTTGAGTTTATGTATTTTTGGTGTTTAAAAAATCCTTTTTTGGAATGCATTACAAATCTAATTTAATCTAATTATTTTTCATAAAGTGCACCGTTTTAATTTAAAGCCACTGTAAAGTGATTTTTAAAATAAAAGTTGTTATTTTACTGTTAATATCTTAAAAAGATGGACTTTCTTTGCTTCAACCAAATGTTACAGCCCCTTCAAACATGGTTATAAGTTTAGATATATAACAAATATTCCCGTTTAGTGATTAATCACTCGTATCAAAAGCACAATTTAACACTCTATTATCGGTCCAATTTCTAGTTCATCAGACCTTGTAACAGGAATGTTCTGAGATTCGAAAAGGGGGCAAATACAATCACCATATCTTTTGTGAAACCGTCAGAGACAACAAATTACAGCTCATTTTTCACTGTCCAGCCCTTCTTTTTGATACATATTATAAAATGTCCATTAACACTTGGGAAAACCCGTTATTTCGGCATGAAATTCGCTCATAAAACCACCCGGTCGTAACGGTTTGCTAATACCCTTATGGAACACGAACTTTACCCTTCCCATCGTCACGAGAGGATTAAACGGCCTCTGCCAGGAAGAACAAAAGTGTCGCAACACAGTGGCCCAATAGGTATAACCGTCACTTTTGACGTGGTGCAAAAACAAATTTTGAATTTTTCACGCGTGGCTTCCGTAAATCACGCGCCCAACCCTCGCTGCCCACACTCGAGATAATTCAATTTCGTTCGCCGCAGCCGCAGGGGTTCGAGTCCTGATGAGTACATATCTGCATTTTCCAGAATCATTTTCCATCATTTTCCCGCCCGAGGGCAAGTCGTCCGTCAGTGACCAGAGGGGACCGAAGCACTTCCGTTTAACGCACATCACTACTCTCGAAACCAAAATGAGGTGCATCCGAACGGGAAGTGTGTGTGTGTGTTCAAGTATTGAAAAGTAATAAAAGAAATCATAATACGCAATAAAAATCATATCACACCACTTGGCTTGGACTAAAAACAACAGAGAACGACTGCATGGTTCATAAATGGGGGATTGCTATATGGGTTATGGCCGCACCCTAAATATTTGCTCGAATGCTAAATCGATGCCGTAGCTGCACAGGCTAACCGTCAGCAAGATGATTCTCGTTTGTATTTAGTAGGTATGGTTTGGTGGTGGGTAAAGCATTCAGGCCCGTTTTGTGGCGTAAACAGCACGATGAGAGCAACCGGTTGCACTGCGAGACAGTGCAGATTAAGATTGTTTTAACGCGCTGAATAAGATGAGGATTGTCAGGTCAGCATAATTCTAGATTAAATTTAAAAAAATAACCTATCCAACATGGGTTTCCTATGCAGATAGGACCTTTTGAAAATTTTATCTAGAATTCACCTTGACATATTGCTTGCGATTTCATGCTCAAAAAGTAAAACAAAAATAGCAAACAAATATTTGTTGAATGAGCTATTCTCCATGAAATTCCGTCAACTGATTTTAGTTGTATTTTTTGATTAAGGTAAAAACGAGTAAAAGTTGGTGGGAGGCTTCGTTGTGACCCAAAATGGCAAAAAAAATGGTATGCAATTAATAGAAAATCTGTATCTCCGAAAGAAATTGACAGATCGATTTAGTATCATGAGCAGCTAGGTCCGAAGCGATTTTTTTTACGGAGTAGGGGAACTATACCCTTTCTCAGCCTATTTCTATTATCGGACTATCAGCACTTTGATCATGAATTACAGCTTATATAAAGTGTTTTTGACTGTTCCAAAGTAATAAATAGCTCAAATAAAAGTGAGCAAGCAACTCTCCATTGTTGAAACATCTGAAAATGTTGATTTAATAGCAGAAACGGCAAAAGTGATGAGAATTGGTCGAACGGCTTAGTGTGATTAAAATGGGTATATTTCCCCTAATTGATAAAAGATGGGTAATTCTTAGGGCTGATGATTTTTCACGGCTTTAAAATTGAAATTTCGCGGCATGCCAATTACAAAACATTGGAATTTCACAGTACTCAAAAATCAGCTTGAAATAAATGCAAAAATCGTACTAGTTTTAGTACTTTTGCGAGGAGGAAAGTAACTTTGAGAATTAACAATAGTTTAGAAAACAAAATTTTTCCTCCAGACACAAAATATTCTTTGATTTTTTAAATTTCTTCAGTCTTTTCAAACGGAAACCCTTCAAAAATTTACCAAAAGTAGAAATAACATATTTGATTATGTCGAATAAGTTTAGGTAAAGCTCCATTTATAACAGTTTTTGCAGCATTTGGTATTGATAAAAATCATTTATTAATACTTATTCATCGTCATTTTACAAAATTTAACAGAGATTTAAAAACAAAATAGCTTAAACTATTTTGCGTTTTCTTTCATTAAATTTCATATTGTGTTATCCGTGGCATATTCCAATCATCATCATGTTACAATCAATGGTTTCGCTGTATATTACATGTGAAAATCAGCATTTCGATATGGATGATCAATTTAAAAAAAATATATATATACATTAAATTAATTTTAACGACTGCTTTCAAAATGCTAGTCTTGTGGTTTGCTTCAGTGAAAAAAAAACAAAGTTTTAAACAATAAGGAGCAATTTTTCAAGTCTGGAGTTTTTTTTGAAAAGGTCCAATAAACCGAATTTCCAGTTTTTGCTTTTTGGGTGTTTTTGAAACCGCCTTGAGTCAGGGGTATTAAAAAACACCCAAAATGCAAAAACTGAAAATTGGGTTTATTGGTCCTTTAAAAAAAAAACTCCAGAAGGGATTATTTGAATTTCGCGGCATTTCACGGTATTGACCAGATGTCACGGCTATAGGCAAATTTTACGGATTATGCGGCTTCCGTGAAATTGCGAAATATCACTAGCCCTAGTGATTTTCTACACGCAGAAAAATATTTTGTAGAATCAGCCTGTACGAGCTTTGATTCAACAAAATTGTTGTTGAATATAATCAACGCCGATTTTGCGTTGAAACAAACCTTGATTTTCTCAATTCAACAAAAATCTTTTTTTGTTTTGAAAAAGTTACTTTGATGTTTAGCGATTATTCAACAAAAATCTTGATTTTCAAGTCAACAAAACGTTTTGTTGATTCAAATATGCCTTATTTTTCTGCGTGTACCAACTCACACTAAATCGGGAAAAGTTGCCCTGACCCCTCTTCGATTTGCGTGAAACTTTGTTCTAAAGGGGTAACTTTTGTCCCTGATCACGAATCCGAGGTCCGTTTTTTGATGACTCGTGACGGAGGGGCGGTACGGCCCCTTTCATTTTTTAACATGCGAAAAAGAAGTGTTTGTCAGTAATTTGCAGCCTGAAACGGTGATGAGATAGAAATTTGGTGTCAGAAGGACTTTCATGTAAAATTAGATGCCCGATTTGATGGCGTACTCAGAATTCGGAAAAAAAAACATATTTTTCGTCGAAAAAAACACTAAAAAAGTTTTAAAAATTCTCCCATTTTCCGTTACTCGACTGTATTTTTTTTGGAATATGTCATTTTAAGGGAAATTTAATGTACTTTTCGAATAAACATTAACCCAGAAGAGTTACTTTTTCATTTAGAACAAAAATGTTCATTTTAAAATTTCGTGTTTTTTTCGAACTTTGCAATGTTCTACAAAGTTGTAGAGCAGACAAATACAAAAATTTTGATATTTATACATAAGGGGTTTGGTTATAAACATCACGAGTTATCGCGATTTTACAAAAAAAAAAAGTTTTGAAAAAATACTTTTTTGTTGCTCTTTGTTTCGTCGTCCGTGTCTGTCGCGGGTGACGATGAACGGCCATTATCGACGACGACCATATATGTTTATATATGAAAAGTTTTGTTAACTGCTCTACAACGTTGTACAACATTATTACACTCTGAAAAATATCCCTGCAAAGTTAGAAAAAAACACGAAACTTTAAAATGAAAAATTCAGTTCTAAATGAAAAAATTACCCTTCTAGGTAAATGTAGATTTGAAAAAAAAAACATTAAATTTCCCATAAAATGACATGTTCCAAAAAAATTGTATAGTCGAGCAACGGAAAACTCGTTTTTTTCGGAATTCTGAGTACGCCATCAAATCGGGCGTCTAAATTTACATAAAAGTCCCTTTGACACCAAATTTCTATCTCATCACCGTTTCAGGCTGCAAATTATTGAAAAACACCTCTTTTTCGCATGATCAAAAATGAAAGGGGTCGTACCACCACGATATCACGACATATCAAAAAAAGTTAACCCTTAGAACAAAGTTCACGCAAATCGAAGAGGGGTCGGGGCAACTGCTGTGTGAGTTGGCGGAGAATTACCCAAAAGGTCCTATAAACAAATGAAACACAATAGCTTATGGGGTTACATACATGTAAATCGTAAAAAATGTCAGAGGTTGGTATGAGCACACATGTAAACTATTTTTAAATCTTTTTGCAGGGCATTAAAATATATATTTTCATCTATTAACAACATAAATATGAAGACATTTGGATATACCTTTGCCGAGATATAACTATTTTAAGTTAGCACTTTCAAAAAACGGGTGCCACGATATCTCAAATCTGCTTTGATTAAATCGGCTCAAAATTTTGGTGAAGACTCGTTGAACCGGTCCTGTGTGCATGACGAAGACCGATTTTCAAAAACTTAATTCTTAAAAAAGATAAAAATATTTTTATGTTTTTCATATAAAAAATCGTCAGTTGTTGATTTTTGTATTTTTTAAAAAAGCTAAATTTTAAAATCGGGCTTCGTCATGCACACGGGATATGTCTTGGAAGTCTTCACCCCAAATTTCAGCCAATTTGGTCCATCCCATCTCGAGATAACGTAGCACCCGTAAATCAACTCGGTGTTTAGAGAAAAACGTTTCACAAAGTTTGACAGTTCGCTTTGCGCATGGCAAAATTATGAACTTAATTCGTCTCTTTCTCAGTTCAGTCACGAAATATCTTCATGAAACTTTCAGGAGTGATTGTAAATCATCTTTTTAGTGAATTAAATGAATTTTCTGCATGTATGTAACCCCTTAAGGATCTTTAAAAAAAACTCTTGATTTGAATGTTCATAGTATTCAGCAACAAGAATTTTTCAAAAATATTTTCTTTCCAAAAATTGACATCAAATTGAATTCAAATTGTTAATTATAGTGTAAAGTTTTAGATTGGTTTCCAATAAAAAAATTAAAAGAAAAATGAAGTTAGTCTCATTCATCAGCCATTTTTAACGAAAAGAAGTGTTGAGCCGACTTTAGCTTCTCAGATTTTTCTGACTCCGACTCCGACGGATCCTCAAGAGTACTCGACTTCAACTGCACAGCTCTGGTTAAAATGATCACTGAATGACTTTTGTAATAAATTTTCTTAAAAAAGAAATTTGGTTTGTTGTTTGTGATACATTCTCCGGGCTAGTATACCAGTGGAAAAATCTGTTTTTTAAACTTGATGTTGTAATTATATTTTACATTGATTCAGGCTTCTGATACCGACTTTTAAAGGTTTTATAAACTCCACATTTGACTCAAGTAAAGTACTAACTGCCAAAAAAAAAAACAGCTAAATATTGTGTTTTCAGGCACCTCTATCAGCAAAAAAACAAATCAAAATAAAATAAAAATATTCAAAAAAATAAATTTGCCACCGTTATTGATTCTAATGGCAAATTAAACGTACTTTCAGAATCTAGGGTGTCTTACAAATATTCGAGTTATAGCCAAAAAACTGAAAAAAGAAACGTCATTCCGTTGTAAAGTCACGACAGAATGTGTCTTGTAATAAAAATTTGATGTGTCTTATAAAAAAATAGCGGTAGATCAATTTAAATTTTTTTATAATGTTATAAAATTTTGGCTATGTTGAATTTATACATAGAAAAAAACCTAAGATCTTGAAAAATCTCAGCATAAAACACTGAACTATTTTAGATGACGTTTTTCCAGGCAATTGGGTCCTAAAATGAAGCTTAGATTGCTGATATTATTGTTTACAGCAATAAAGCTTATTTTTCTGAGTACAATGACCCTTTGTACGACCACAAAGAGTTTAAATGGATTTTTGAATCAATTTTGAAAAATTATCCTCGCGGTCCTTCTTGACAGAAAAGCTTCTACTTGACAGCTCGTTCCAAGGGGACCATAGTTGATCCATCGAAAAAATGTTGTCTTGTCAATATTTTTTTTGCATTAAAATGAAAAAAGTGATCAGAAATGGTTTTTAATCGTGTTTTTTACCGTTGTACATAAAAATTGTCATAGGGCTTTAGTACCCAATTTTAGTTCTATCTGTGTCCCAAAGCTTCCAACCGGCAGTGCCAGTTTACCCCGAAAAGGGACCCCAAAAAATACTGGCCCTGGTTAGTCAGCGATATATCCCCGAAGGGCAAATCAATTCGCTTGTCCCGAATTAAAATTTATGATTGTCAACAGCAGTAGCAGCGAGGGTACGGTTCCCATTAAAGTAACGTTTTTGTAGTTGTTGCTTTTTTTTGCCTCGACCGTGTTTCGGGAGGGAAAAATTGTCAGAAGAGCGCGACGCGGTCTTCGCGCAAGGTAACTTCCAGTTTGTCCAGAAGTTGCCTCGCGGGGATATCGATTGCTGGTCGGGACGGGTCGACGCTACTGAACTGGAACTTGGCCATTGGGAAAACTCTAGAAGCAGCAGCAGCAACAGCGATGTAATGGTGTATTGAATGATTCTTCGCTTTTTGTGTCAGGGAAATTGTCCGGTACCTTTCGAGAAGAGACCGGTTGCGTAATAAATAACTTTTATTGGGTTATACATGTGATTATAAATCATTTGAATGGCCGCGGACGGTTTTGGAGTCCAGGCCGTTGGGAAAGTTAGAGCAAATGTAAACGGTGGATGACTTTTTGGAACATGTAAACAAGTTCAATGTATAGTAAAATACAAGACTTCCGAAGAAAATCATTCTGAAACTCAATTTGATTCCAAAAAATTAAAAAAAGTAAAACAAATGCCACAGACTACATTCATAAATTTGGCAAAACAGATCAATGAAAAATAATCACTCTCGAAGAAAGCAGCTGCTCGTCGGAAGTTGCAATGCCAACAGCAGCAAACTTATATCCTGGAGTTTTCCAGAGCAGATGAAATGGTTGGAAATCAGATAAAACAAACAATCGATGGCCTCGAGAGGGTGCTTGGCCAGCTTCGTACCTGGGCCCAAAAACGCCCGAAACGATCGACGACAGGACACTCAATTGGTGTAATTTTATGCCAGCTCTGAGTTTGAGCTTCTTTTTCTCCAGCTTCGCGTTAATCCCGTCCTAAATCTATGCTTTTCCAATCACGATTTCGAACATCTGGTGCTGCCGCTGCAGTTGCACCAGACGAGTTGATCGAATCGTTGTTTCGGCTATTCAGTTTGGCGGTGTATCCCCTTAGAAGGGTTAGTTCAAGCTTTCTTATTTTTTTCTTTGGTGAAGTTTTGTTAAACAAATCAAAACAAGCGCTAAAAAGATAATTTCAAAAATATTCAAAAATAAAATTTCATTATTTAGGTGTCCCATTTTTTCCTCGTTCTCGTTGAAACTTTAGCCTAACCACACCATTTCAAGAAACGAAAATCTGTTCTGAATGAAGGAAGGGAAAAAAGTAAAAAAATAAAAATCTTCTCAAGTTTCCAGGTGTTTCCTTTCTTTGGTTCTTTGTCCGGCATTGTTCGGCCTGATTTCGGCCTGCATACCTGGATCTGGTGCTGCTGCCTGTCAGGCTTACCAAGGAGGGCATCCTGTGTACTCTTACTCTCCTCCGGTGAAGTGATTCAAACAAAAGGAGATTTAAGTTGGATGCTGCTGCGGCTGCCCGGGGAGGGTTCAAAACCCCGAAAAAAAGCCTCTTTCCAGCAAATCCTTGAGCGCGATTATGGCGCTGCTGAGCTGTAAAATTTTCGAGAATATCGAAGGAACGTAGCAGTGTAAGGATGTAACGCAACGAGAACTGTTCTCGGGTTCGCAAAAAAGCTAATATTTTGATTTTTATCACTAAATTTATTATGATGATATATTTATCAAATTTTTATGCCCTAAATGCTTTTTTGCATGATTGGTTCTTCAATTTTATAAGTCTCCATACAAAAGAACAACGAAATTTCGATTATCCGAAGTTCGATTCTAAACCTTCGAAGGTCTAAAAAAAAACTTCGAATAATAGAGTAACGTTTTTTGTGATTTATATAATAATTATTTTAACAATGAATTCATGTTCTGTGACTGTGTTTGTAAAATTAGCATTTTTGCATTAAGCATTGCATTTTTGGGATCATATCTAAAATTCAAATAAGGAAATGATTTTTTTGTCCTTTTACCGTTCTTCGAGAACTTCGGATAATCGAGTCTAGACTGTACCTCCATCAGTTTATTTTTTTTAAATTAAGTTGACACTTTTGAGCAACAGTAAATGACGGATTAGTTTTTTGCTAACCAATTAATTAATAATTTTTTGTTTTTTTTTTTATTATTTTCGAAAAGCAGTCCAAAAATCAAACAATAATTGTAAGATCTCAAGTTTATAACTTTTGTATCCTTTTTTTAAAAGAGTGTCCTTACAAATTTTCTTAAGATGCTAAACAGGTAAATATTTTCGAATATTTTTATAATGGCAATTTGTATGTCACCTAATTTGTATGGAGACTTGTATCGAAAAATCAATGTAGCACAATAATTTTCGTGGATATAAATTAAATAATATTGCGATGGAAAATTGATTCACGAAAACGTGTGTTTTGAAACCCAGGAAGGTGCTGTGTCCTATCCCTCGCTTAGACCAGACCAAAATCCATGATAAAGCTGTCAGACCAAATCTGTCAGACCAAGACTGTCAGACCAAAGAGCAAAAAGTAAACAATCTTGGTCTTCGACGTAGGTGCACATAAATCAAGAATAGAAAATTTGAAAAAGAATTTTATTTTTTTATTTCAGTGACTGGTTTTGGACTGCAAAATTGAATGTACGTCAGAAAATGATTAAACCGTGCGGCGGCCTGTACACCGACAATTAAATAAGCAGTTAAAAGCCTTATTCTTCCAATTTAATTTTTGATCGCGTTTTCGGTTTACACCTGAACAATCTTGAAATTATTTATACGGATTTGTGATTCCTCTCTTTCCATCATTCCCTTGTTGAAACCACAGAGTAATCTGTATCTGTACTCTGTGTTGAAACTATTTTGAAGTCCAAATTGTACATTTTATTACCGTGGAAAAATCATCCACGGAAACAACAGTCAATCAAAATAATTTAATGAAAAATCTATTAATAAATAATATATAATTAATGTTCGGTTCTGTTATTTGGTTTAGGCTATTCAGTTTGTTTATAAACAATATTTTTCAAGTCAAGTCGAAAATTAGAAAAAAAGCATTTTTTTATTTTTTATGCATTTTTGCCTTCTTCACTGAGGAAAGGCTATAGAATCACTCGGAAAATGAACTTATTAATTTGACCTCCTAGACCTTCATTTATACTAATCGACTCAGAGTCAAATTCTGAGCAAATGTCTGTGATGTGGTGGTGGGATGATTAAAAAATATGCACTTCTTTTTTCGGCTTTGGCTGAATGGATTTTGTCCGGATGTGGTCCATTAGGTTCACTTCAGGTTCTGCAGCTTGGTATTGAAAATTGTACACTTTCATCAAGTCGTTCAAAAGTTATGATAAAAAACCTATTTAACCGACTACAAACAGGGTGATTTTAAACATAACCTCAAATGGCCGGAGTTGTATTGTTAATTTGATATTGGTTATCCGCGGTGGATTTTCTTGAAATAATTCGAACTTTTTTAATAGGTCGTTTTAAAATCTAAATCTATTGAAATTATTTTCATTTCTGAATTTGATTTAAAAATCATAACAATTAGATAAATATGCTAAAAAACTTTTTTTGTGTTTTTCAGCAAATTCACGTGATATTACCTTATTCCCATTTAAAAAATCAGAAATAAATTGCGAAATATGAAGACAAAATGTAAACGAATATCAAAAATGCACAAGAATTATGCAATTCATGATTTTAAGTTATTTATCTCTATTGGATTACCAGATGATTCACTCTGCTGAAATAATTATAAATGAATTGATACGTTTTAATACTTCATTCCTACTGAAACCAGTAGCAAAACCCTCTTTTTTGCAGATGTTTGCCAAAATTGTAACGGGGATGAATTTGTCCACGTGGTTACTTGCCCTGAAGGGACACTCCTGCGGTTCGAGAAACGAAGGGGAAATTGCTCCCTTCATTACTTTCTCGACAGTTTCAGTTTGAATGTGTGCGAGGACCGAGGATTTCTCCGGAAATCTGCGAATGAGGGATCCTGTAATCCTTGATGGTCATGGTGTGCGTTTGTACGCGTCTGTTGTGTTCTTGTAACGACGTGCAAAACTGGTATCGGTATTAGATCTCTGTTTGGTAGAGGGCACACGGATTTGCACACGCACCGCAAACTTGGTTGAGAACGTCGTTACGAAAGGGGAGGACCAGTCTCACCAGTCAGTTCAAGGGCACCGAGCCGAGTTTATCCCCGCTCAGGTCTTGGCTGGAGAGGGGTTCTTCGCAACGAGTGCCATATGCGTTTTTATTTGCGTTTTACACGAATAATACTGGGGGAGTTTTGCACCGGAATCGGCTGAATTGTGCCATTATTGAACGATAAAAGTTAGGTTATTATGGCACTTTATGTTCGACACGCATGATTCATTTCAATTGCAGTTTGGTAATTGTATCGTCTCGATCTGATCTGATTTTATAAACGTTTTCACTATAATTTGGTTATATAAAATGTACTACAAATTGTTCCACCATCTTTTTATTAAAATTTCCTTCAAAAAATGCTTGATAACCTTCAAAAACTGACACCAGTTTTTCGGACCGGCAGGTGCAGTGGTTGTAATCACGTAATAATAATATTTCGCATTTAATTTCCGTTGTCTAAAGGCCGCAGATTGCAGCCCAAAGGGCAGCCCGCGGAATGTGAACCGACAGGGCAGGCACCAACGCGTATAGACAGATCAATATAAAGGGGGCAACTCGAAAAAACACCTTGTGTTTCGACGAATGAGCAGCTGGTCCATTTTGTTGTCCTGTACGCCCGCAAAGCTTAATGCCATGGTCGTTTTGGCTGCAGTTGTCTTTCAAGCGTCTCCTAAACTTTTGTTTATTAAAAATATGCCTTTTTAAAGAAACCTGTAAGGGCTTCACATCGTTGAAAAAAAAACAAAAATATCCCAAGTAACTTTTTAGGTTTTAAGAAGGCCATAAAAGCCTACTAATGATCAAAATGAGGAAAATGACGAAAAAGAACAAAAAGACAAAAGTGTCCAAGACCAAAATTACGAAAATTACGAAAATTACGAAAATGACCAAAATGACACAAATGACACAAATGACCAAAATGACAAAAATGACCAAAATGACAAAAATGACCAAAATGACCAAAATGATCAAAAAGACGAAAATGACACAAATGACCAAAATTACAAAAATAACCAAAATGACAAAAATGACCAAAATGACCAAATGACCGTATGACAAAAATGATCAAAATGACGAAAATTACCAAAATTACCAAAATGACCAAAATGGCGAAAAAGACGAAAATGACAAAAATGACGAAAATGACGAAAATGACGAAAATGACGAAAATGACGAAAATGGCGAAAACGACGAAAATGACGAAAATGACCAAAATGACAAAAATGACGAAAATTACCAAAATGAACAAAATGACCAAAATTACAAAAATAACCAAAATGACAAAAATGACCAAAATGACCAAATGACCGTATGACAAAAATGATCAAAATGACGAAAATTACCAAAATTACCAAAATGACCAAAATGGCGAAAAAGACGAAAATGACAAAAATGACGAAAATGACGAAAATGACGAAAATGACGAAAATGACGAAAATGGCGAAAACGACGAAAATGACGAAAATGACCAAAATGACAAAAATGACGAAAATTACCAAAATGAACAAAATGACCAAAATGACCAAAATGACCAAAATGATCAAAATGACCAAAATGACCAAAATGACCAAAATGACCATAATGACCAAAATGACCAAAATGACCAAAATGACCAAAATGACCAAAATGACCAAAATGACCAAAATGTCCAAAATGACCAAAATGACCAAAATGACCAAAATGACGAAAATGACAAAAATGACCAAAATGACCAAAATGACCAAAATGACGAAAATGACAAAAATGACCTAAATGACAAAAATGACCAAAATGGCCAAAATGACGAAAATGACGAAAATGACCAAAATGACCAAAATGACCAAAATGACCAAAATGACCAAAATGACCAAAATGACCAAAATGACCGAAATGACCAAAATGACCAAAATGACCAAAATGACCAAGATGACCAAATTGACACAAATGACCAAAATGACAAAAATGACCGATATGATCAAAAAGACGAAAATGACGAAAATGACGAAAATGACAAAAATGACCAAAATGACCAAAATGACCAAAATGACGAAAATGACAAAAATGACCTAAATGACAAAAATGACCAAAATGACAAAAATGACCAAAATGACCAAAATGACCAAAATGACCAAAATGATCAAAATGACCAAAATGACGAATATTACGAAAATGACCAAAATTACCAAAATGACCAAAATGACCAAAATGACCAAAATGACCAAAATGACCAAAATGACCAAAATGACCAAAATGACCAAAATGAACAAAATGACCAAAATGACCAAAATGACCAAAATGACCAAAATGACCAAAATTACCAAAATGACCAA
Organism: Culex pipiens pallens; assembly: GCF_016801865.2. Classification (NCBI taxonomy): domain Eukaryota; kingdom Metazoa; phylum Arthropoda; class Insecta; order Diptera; family Culicidae; genus Culex; species Culex pipiens. The sequence continues at coordinate 175,011,315 of NC_068939.1, forward strand.
AATGACCAAAATGACCAAAAGACGAAAAAGCCCAGAATGACGAAAATTACAAAAATGACCAAAATGACAAAAGTGTCCAAAATGACCAAAAAGACCAAAATGACCAAAATGACCAAAATGACAAAAATGACAAAAATGACCAAAATGACCAAAATGACCAAAATGACCAAAATGACCAAAATGACCAAAATGAACAAAATGACCAAAATGACCAAAATGACCAAAATGACCAAAATGACCAAAATGACCAAAATGACCAAAATGACCAAAATGACCAAAATGACCAAAATGACCAAAATGACCAAAATGACCAAAATGACCAAAATGACCAAAATGACCAAAATGACCAAAATGACCAAAATGACCAAAATGACCAAAATGACCAAAATGGCGGAAATGACGAAAATGACAAAAATGGCGAAAATGACGAAAATGACGAAAATGACGAAAATTACAAAAATGACGAAAATTACAAAAATGATCACAATGACCAAAATGACCAAAATTACCAAAATGACCAAAATTACCAAAATGACCAAAATTACCAAACGATCAAAATGACAAAAATGACCAAAATGACCAAAATAACCAAAATGACCAAAATGACCAAAATGATCAAAATGACCAAAATGACCAAAATGACCAAAATGACCAAAATGACCAAAATGACCAAAATGACCAAAATGACCAAAATGACCAAAATGACAAAAATGACGAATATTACGAAAATGACCAAAATTACCAAAATGACCAAAATGACCAAAATGACCAAAATGACCAAAATGACCAAAATGACCAAAATGACAAAAATGACCAAAATGACCAAAATGACCAAAATGACCAAAATGACCAAAATAACCAAAATGACCAAAATGACCAAAATGACCAAAATGACCAAAATGACCAAAATGACCAAAATGACCAAAATGACCAAAATGACCAAAATGACCAAAATGACCAAAATGACCAAAATGACCAAAATGACCAAAATGACCAAAATGACCAAAATGACAAAAATGACCAAAATGACCAAAATGACCAAAATGACCAAAATGACCAAAATGACCAAAATGACCAAGATGACCAAATTGACACAAATGACAAAAATGACCAATATGATCAAAAAGACGAAAATGACGAAAATGACGAAAATGACCAAAATGACCGAAATGACCAAAATGATCAAGAAGACCAAAATGACACAAATGACCAAAATGACCAAAATGACCAAAATGACCAAAATGACCAAAATGACGAATATTACGAAAATGACCAAAATGACCAAAATGACCAAAATGACCAAAATGACCAAAATGACCAAAATGACCAAAATGACCAAAATGACCAAAATGACCAAAATGACCAAAATGACCAAAATGACCAAAATGACCAAAATGACCAAAATGACCAAAATGACCAAAAGACGAAAAAGACCAGAATGACGAAAATTACAAAAATGACCAAAATGACAAAAGTGTTCAAAATGACCAAAAAGACCAAAATGACCAAGATGACCAAAATGACAAAAATGACAAAAATGACCAAAATGACCAAAATGACCAAAATGACCAAAATGACCAAAATGACCAAAATGACCAAAATGACCAAAATGACCAAAATGACCAAAATGACCAAAATGACCAAAATGACCAAAATGACCAAAATGACCAAAATGGCGGAAATGACGAAAATGACAAAAATGGCGAAAATGACGAAAATGACGAAAATGACGAAAATTACAAAAATGACGAAAATTACAAAAATGATCACAATGACCAAAATTACCAAAATTACCAAAATTACCAAAATTACCAAACGATCAAAATGACAAAAATGACCAAAATAACCAAACCGACCAAAATGACCAAAATGACCAAAATGACCAAAATGACCAAAATGACCAAAATGACCAAAATGACCAAAATGACCAAAATGACCAAAATGACGACAATGGCGACAATGACGAAAATGACGAAAATGACGAAAATGACGAAAATGACGAAAATTACAAAAATGATAACAATAACCAAAATGACCAAAATTACCAAAATGACCAAAATTACCAAAATGACCAAAATTACCAAAATGACCAAAATTACCAAAATTACCAAACGATCAAAATGACAAAAATGACCAAAATAACCAAACCGACCAAAATGACCAAAATGACCAAAATGACCAAAATGACCAAAATGACCAAAATGGCGAAAATGACGAAAATTACGAAAATGACGAAAATGACGACAATGGCGACAATGACGAAAATTACGAAAATGAAGAAAATTACAAAAATGACCACAATGACCAAAATGACCAAAATGACCAAAATGACCAAAATGACCAAAATGACCAAAATGACCAAAATGACCAAAATGACCAAAATGACCAAAATGACCAAAATGACCAAAATGACCAAAATGACCAAAATGACCAAAATGACCAAAATGACCAAAATGGCCATAATGACCAAAATGACCAAAATGACCAAAATGACCAAAATGACCAAAATGACCAAAATGACCAAAATGACCAAAATGACCAAAATGACCAAAATGACCAAAATGACCAAAATGACCAAAATGACCAAAATGACCAAAATGACCAAAATGACCAAAATGACCAAAATGACCAAAATGATGAAAATGACCAAAATGACCAAAATGACCAAAATGATGAAAATGACCAAAAATACGAAAATGACCAAAACCCCAAATGATCTTAATGACCTAATGATCTTCATGACCAAATTGATTAAATTGATCAAAATGATCTAATTGACCAGTATGACGAAAATGACCAAAACGACCAATGTGACGAAATTGACCAAAATGATTTTTGCTAGTAGTACATTTGTATTAATGTATAATTGCATTTTCTAATAATTTTGGAATATTTTTTATTTCCATGAAATTTTAATATTCAAATTAGTTTTTTATTTATAATTTTATTTATAAAAAAAGGGGAGAGTTGGCAGCACTGGTTCCAGCTAGTCGACCGTCGCGGGTGCTCCGATATTTTTAGTAAATTTTCGTGTATTTTGCCATTCTGTAGTGCTGGAGATGTTGTGAAGATATAGTTAGTGACGCGCCTTCCCCGATAGAAGTGTTTTCCAGATATGTTTTGCTGTTTAAAAAGGCATTCCATGCATTTTTTGTTTTTGCAGCATGTGTTGTTTGTTTTTATTTACGCGTAGCTTTTTCGCTACGTTTCATTTCCACCGTTCCTTCGAGTTGGCAATTTGACAACAAGTCAATGAAAGCTTCTGCTCTGTGTGCTGAGAGTGAGCTTTTGTGCAGTGGTGTCAGATCGATTTAGTGAGTTCATTTTGCTTGAAAAGGTGAGATCGATGAGTTAGCAGTCCTACAGAGTGGAGTTTGATGAATGTGCGACATGCTCCATTCAGGCTTTTTGAGTGTATTAAAAATTATATTAAGGAAGAACCGATGCAGTTTGGAAAAATATAGTGATAAAGAAGAAGAAAAGAAAGTTTCGCACTACCAGGGGTAATGAAAATAGGTGAAGCTTTTTCTTTTTTTGGTATACGTTGGTTCAATTTTGATGCTACGGTGCATCAGTGCTTTCGCATTGGTGCAAGGAGGAGCACCCGAGAGCTGTAAGCGGCGGTGCTGGCGCGGTTCCGGTCGACGGGAGCACGACTTGCTGAGGTTGGAGAGAGAAGCTTTTGCTCTCTCTAGCGAGCTTTGCAGCGTGTTCGTGGATGCCATATCATTGATGTGGAAATCTGCATCAATGAGGAAAAAGTCTGCAAATGCCTTGAGGCCGTCTTTGCAGAATCAGCTGTATTAACATTATTCCTGGTGAGTTTGTTCCATTTAAAGCTCAGTGTGTGTGGATGTGAATGACTGTATGTGTGTATGGAAGTGTGAGAAAAGAGAGCAAAATGGAACTGTTGTGGTAATTTAAATCCTAATGCTAATGTTCTTCTTCATCATTTTCTTCTTTTCTTATTACTATAAACTTTTAATTGTATTCTATACTAATACGAAGTTAGGAAGCGTTCTTTTATTACGTAACGCAAAAACGGGGGGTAGTAGGGTGTCAGTGTCTGCTACGAAATGTTACGAAAATTGGGTAGGGGAGAGTGAGGAAAAATGCTGTTACGTAACGCAAAATTTTCATATAAGTACTCATAAAAATTTGCACAAAGACCTTTCGTTACGCGTTACAGGGGGGGTAGGGGGGGTTCGCTCATCTGTTACGATTTGTTACGATGGGGGGGGGGGGGGGAGGGGGGTCAAAAATACTAAATTTTGCGCTACGTTATAAAAGAACTCCGGTCATGCTTGCTCATACTTGGCTAAGGGAGCGTTCTTTTATTACGTAACGCAGTTGGAGGGGTCGGAGGTCGTGTTACGCTCCATACAAAATTTTTAAAATTTGTATAGAAATTTTGTTACGAGGGGGGAGTCTAAAAAACCGATGTTTTGCGTTACATAATAAAAGAACGCTCCCTAATCATCCCAATTTATTACGTCACTCTTTAATTTCTATTTAACAATAATTTCTCCGCTAAAAAAAAATCTTCTTTTCTTTTGATTATAATTTTTCACAAAGTTGTTTTTTTAAGTAACTATCTCGTGTAGAATCGAGTCTTTAATGCTCTTCTATTTTCTTAATTTTCTTTCTCTATCAAATCTTTACCTTTGCCTACTGCCGGTTCGCGTCGCGTCCGTCGCGCTTGATTTTCGTCGTCGTCGACTAGTTTGTTGTCTCCCCTTATGTGTGCGTGCATTTTTATTTTCATTTTTTGAGTGTTCCTTCCGGGCGGTTTGCGTGATTTGACAATTGATTTTGTGCATTCTGCCGGTTTCGCCGTGACCGTCGGGTTTGTAGAATTTTAAGTTTATTACAGATGAAATTCGTTAAATACAGACATCTCGTCATCGCCGCGTTTTTGATTAAAGATCGATCGTTAAATAAAAGCTATTTTTGGTATTATAGCCTTTGTTTTCAATTATCTCTTCACGATTTCGCGATTTTAATAGATTCCCTTCCGTTATGTAGCATTTATGTCGCATCGCAGATTGTCACGATCGTACGCTTTACGTTTGATTAAATAATCAAGTATGTAGATCGCTCCAAATCACTCACTGAGATTAATATTTTACCCTCTTTTTACATATCGCTTTGGTTTTATCTTTCCACAGCCGGCTGTCTAAGATCAAACCGTTGATATAAAATTCAACATATAAACGGGAATTGTCTCAACAGCAGCATCCGATTGCTTGCCTTGAGAATAATACATCATCCCTCCAAACAAAACATTCGATTTTGGGTCGCATCATCATCTTCTATGATGAATCCTGACCAAACACCCTATCCTACTAACCAATTTTCAGGTTCCTGGCGCTCGTGGGGTGTAAGCACAGAGTAAATCAGCTGCCCTAGTAGCAACCTGCGCTAACTAACATTCCCGTCCCTTAAACTCGAGGTCTACAAACTGACATGGCGGGCGCCGTTGGTGGCCAATGACTGTTACCTATTCGCAACTGATCTAGCTTTGGCAATCATGGTGTTTTATCTTTTCAGCGCATTCATACATGCTGTTGATAAGGGAAACACCACTAGATCGTCGAAGCCTATGATCAGTAGTGCTGAAAGGATATTACGGTTCTGTTCAGCAACGGAGGAGCAACCATGGGTGATCTCTCATGCTCATGCTCATGCTCATGCTCATGCTATAATTTTATTTATAAAAAAAACTTGCTTTATTATTTTGATTTCGAGTTACTTATTATTTCTTAATGTAGTTTGGTCATTGCGTTTAGTGTTGAATATGGACAACATATTATTCGTATAAATTCTATTCAAATTAGATTTTGCGAGATTCCTTACCCTGAGAAACTGTTGTCTTATTTTTCCAAAAATTTGAATTGAAAGCAAAAAATGGTTTTCGTTTTCAGCTTCTAAAGTTTAACAAATTCCACCATTTGTTAATCATCCACACTGGATCGTTTTGATTGATGCTCATTTCCTGGATAGTTTTTGTTCCTAGTTTAAAAGCAATATCCTTTTCCTTTCCGCACTTACATATACACCAACACATGCTCACAAAAAGGGATAATCGGCCCGATTCGATCTGGCCATTCATCATCTGTTGTTGTACGCATGGGCGCAATACGCGCGCCACCAAAAACAGGAAGAAACCGATTTCGATCGTTATCCACGGCGGGACCATGCGCCGACGCCGGAGATGCCTTCATACCGCACTAGTTGCTCCTTAGGCTTTTTGGAGAAAAATTGTGCCCACATGGTTCCGTCTGTTTTTTTTTTCGTTGGTCTGACTGCACCCGGCGTTAATCGTCACTCCCGGTCAGAGTATTTTTTTGCAGGTAAAATTGATTTCTGACTGACTCCCGGTGCCTATAATTCGTCAGACAACTGCCGGCTCCGGCTGTCAGCGGAATTGTTCCGGGGACACACACCGCACACCTAGGGCCGGCCCTCATCAATCTTCATTACGCGTGTGTGCCCGACAGAGTCGAAACGTGTACCCAGAGAGAAATTCATCATCATCTTGCGCACCTTTTTGGTCCAGGATCTGTCTGGTTGACGCCGGTTCTGACACTCCAAAGTCGGCATCGAAATGGTTTTCCGCAAACAGCACTTTTGTGCAGAATGTTGTGCTGCAGCTGGTGTTGATCCGCAACTGGATGCAATACCGGTTTGCAGCTTGCAGCAGGGCCTGAAGAAGAGAGACTGCTGACACCTTTCCTGATTGGACAGGCTGTGAAATTTGTTTTCTGTGATCGATCGGGCCCTTAAACTGCGGCTAATTGTTACTTTTCCGCATCGTACAGATCATGGTTAGTGAGTTTTCGATTTTGTGAACCCTAAACTTCTTTAAATTGATTTAGAAATTTGAATCCAAGATGGCGGCCAAAATGGCGGAGATGGAAAATTGAAAAAATGCAGTTTTTATTTTAATAACCATCCAAATTTGACTAGAAAGGGGTCGCAGAACTTGTATTTAATGTAAAAAGAAAAAAAAATTTATCGAACATCCGATAATCAAAACTTCGTCTGGACTGTAGGGGAAATATACCCTTTCCAATCAAACACCTATCTTCGTCATATGGAGAGTTTGATGCTCGATTTAAGTTTCAAAAATACTATTTAGGCTATAAACTTACCAGCAACAGCACCGCCTCGAGTAAGCACGCAAATTTATGGCATTTACTGGCCAAAAAGATCAAATTTAATGCACATTTGATCATAATTTCTATTTTGCGAGACCATTTCTCATCATTTTGTTGACACACACACAGAGACACACGCGAGAAACGGTAACACACGCGACAAACGCTTAATGAGTATCGCCAAAATCAACTTTTCACTTTCGCTTACTTTTTCACAGGGCTTTCAATACAAAACTGCCCCCAACTTTCGGCAACATGTTCTTTTGTACATTAGTTGGTCGCTCACTTGAAAAATAATCCCGAAACATGCAAATAATTAGCAAGCGCCATCAAAAAAACAAACGTACCAAGTCTTTTGACAACCCACTCCAATCGAAGGCTGAAGAAAACCGAGTGAGAAGCGAAGGCAAATAAAGAACAAAGGGTGGCCACCAACACGACCAACAGCGCCTGTTGGAGTGAGCCAGTGTTGGCAGGAAATTTTCTCTATAAATGCTACTTTTCGTGAGTGTTCGCCTAAAATTTTATCAATTTTGGCAGCACTAAGCAGATCCAAAAGTGCGCTGGAAGTAAAAAAAACTAAGCTGAAAATAGGAAAATTGGCGTGGCCCAATGATTTCGTTTGATTAGAATACGTTTTGGAAATATTTTTTTCAAATGCTTGTAAAACGAATAGAATAACTTAAGTAAAAGTGAAAATAAACAGAAATGTTCACAAAAAGTTGCTCTACTCTTTGGTGTACTTGGTTTTAGTAAAGTAAAACACGACCGCTTATTAGGCTTAAAATGGGTTTATTTCCCCTATAACGTTTAATAGCAAGAAGTCGTCAATTTTGATGGAAATAGATTCGAGAATCGCGACAAATTTCCTGAATGGTAGATCAAAACAGCTAAAAAGTTGCAGTGGTCGCGGAGAACTCGGAAAGTGACTTGAGCAGCCCCAGCCGCAACGAACCTTCGCTCCTCGCCACTATTGTCCGTTTCTCTCGAAGGTACACGCCGCGCGGCATTTCAGAATGTACCGCAGACACTGTTGCCAGCGATTTTCTACAATTTTGGTGCAATAAAAAACATACCCGGCAACAATGCCATGCGATTCGAAGAAGAAGATCAACAAAAACAAAACTCGCAGTATGGGATTTGACAGCGCGCATTTGCCGAAAGTGCGGCGCGTCGTTTCGAGGCTAGTATGCCGCGTGTCTTTTTCGGGAATACGCGCAGTAAGTTGCATTTAATGACAAGCTTATTATTCGCGCAGTTGGGTTGAAATTATCTCCAGTTACCCTTCTTTTGTAATGATGATTTCGGGCTGTTTCCTTTCAGAACATCCAGGAAATATAAGTTGATGCCAGTTTACCTGGTTGATTGCAGGATGAGCAAGGCAGAAAATGATAACAACTTCCAAGAATGCTTACCTGAATAAAATTTACAGCTCAGAAAATTCAGCAACGCCCCAACAGGCTAGAAAGTGCACAAAATCAATAACGTCGCTTAAAAGTGAAAAATTGCGGGTGCAATTAGCAAAGTCAATTGCAAGGGTCTTGCCTTATTCTGCCTACAATATCTTGCATAGAGGGATGAAAAATAGCTCATAAAAGTTTATTACGTGAAAATCGCTTGCCTGCTGGATAGAATCTGGGTAATTTACTTCTGGACCGTTAGGAGGAGAACGATGTTGACTTTTACTGCCTTCTCTCAGGGGGGTTTGATGTATTGGAGGTAAAAGTAAAATTATAATGAGTGACACAGAATGCAATTTACCTTGAGGTGCTTTATTGATACAGGTAAACCGAGAAAATGCTAGAAGGTTGAATAAAACAAACATAATATTAACTTTCTTCGAATTTATCGTTTATGTCGGTTCAAATAAAGTGATCGTTTTAATGTTTTATTGCTCGTTTTACCTGTGAAATTCTGTCAATTCTCTTTATGAAATTTATTTATTTTAGGACTAGAAATAAATATAAGCTCACAAACAAAAATAGTATTCATAACATATTATAGTTGCTTGTGCAAACTGAATTTTCATGAAAGTAGGTTTAGTACGATATGAGCTTCCTTATCAACACAACAAATTGAGCGTAACGTAATTTAAATGAAGTACTTTGATCGATAAGAACTCAAAGTCTATAAAACGAAAGCTGGTTGCGAAATTCTCATGAGAATTGTTCATCATGTTGCAGTGCTGCGTGAAGTATCTGGGGCTGGTGGCCATCGCCCTGCTGCATCTGGTGACGTGCCGTTACATGGAAATCGGTTCCCCGGTTCTCGACTGTGTTCGCATTCGCAATCTTGAGCATAGGTCGATGGTCTTTGGCACTGGGTACTTCCACACCGATGACAATCAGCGCTATGTGGGTACCTGGGACATGGACGGAACTCCGTTTAATTCGGCTTTTAAAATTGAGCGGATTGATAAATACAAAGAGCCACTTTACTTTATAAGAACGATCAACACACAGGTAAGCCATGCGTTAGAAATCTACCTTCTCATGCTACTTATCATTTTTTATCAAACATCAATTAGGAGTATTTGTTTGGGGGACCGTTCACCACTACGGCTGGATCCCGGATTCCTGTATTCACGTACCACAAGTATGTGAATAAATCCCGAGATCCGGAAGGTATTTTTGGCTTTGAAAAGGCGAAAGATAAGCGAGGAGCATACAATGGAGCGTACTACATTAAAGCTGTGAACTTTGAATATTACGTTATTGGATCGAGATCTGATGCAAATCCACCAGTAGATGGAGAATCGTTTCACGTTCTGCAAATGGACCGCAAATACCAGCCCGAGTTGACATCAGAACATCAGTTTTATATCGAACAGTGCTAGAACCGCTTACGTTAAGTATACATACGGATTTTCCGATATTTTAGAAACAATCAGAAAGTTAAAATGCAGTTTTGTTTGGTTGACTATTCTGTGGATTTTCCCGAAGTTTAGTTGAATTTGGTTGGTGGAGTCCCCGATTATAACTGAAAATGTTTACGGTAGTGTAGCTCGTGCCTGAGTCAAACACGTTCTGACCTGGAATCCCTTTGGCCAATTGTCGCACTTACATCAATCTTCAGGCTGCTTCAAGATATCATTGAAACTTCTTTCATATGAGACGTAACAACAATGCACGGAGTTTTTTTCGGTTTTTATCGAATATCTCAGGATTCAAATCGATTTTTTTGTGAGCTGCACAAAATGGCGCTCTTAGCTCAATTTGGCCCAAAATCGACACAGGACAAGTTAGCACGACAGCGACGATGTGATCAAATAAATAAATTATAATACAGTCCAGATTCGATTACCCGAATGTTTGTATGGGAGTTCGGATAATCGAATCACGAACAAAAATATTGTTTTTATTGGCTATAACTTTTAATTCAAATGCTGCAACTTCCATTTTACTCAAATTTGAATGGTTGATTGTCATAAAAATAACCAAATACATTTTTGTCGATTTCAAGTTGGAAGTGGGAATAGCTTCGTTTGTTGTGTTTCTTTAGACTGCAATCATATTTTTTTATTTAAAACTTCATCATCCCGGTACGAGAATCAAACTCACGACCTCTGGATTTGAAACCCAGCACGCCGCTAGTGGAAACCCATCCCATACCGGTCAGTATTCCCAGTGAGCATATTTCTGGAGTTTTTTTTTTCAATTGGTCCAATAAACCAAATTTCCAGTTTTTTGCATTTTGGGTGTTTTTAAAACCGCCTTGGGTCAGGGGTAACGTCATGATTTGAATTCCCGGACGCTTCGAAACCCGGACACTTCAACTTGTTTTATCAATTATTTGGATAAAAGTTCGCATTATGAATGTCAAAACTGTGTTATTTGATGAATTCAAACATCAACTTTCATTTAAAGTTTGTTTGAACGCTGTAGTTAATGCCAAAACAATTGAATAAAATAAAATTATAAGTTTACCAAAAATGTGAAACATTTCAACGGAAATATTTCATAGGCATCCGAAGCACCAGGAAGGCAAAGCAGAAATTTATGTTTTTGATTTTCTTAAATTCTAGCCATTTTTTATAAAAACTATCGATTTCAGTCCAAATTTGTGCGATTCATAACTAAAATCGAGTGTCCGGAATTCGAAGCAAAAGTGTCTGGATTTCGAACCAGCTTTTATCAGTGTCCGGGATACGAAGCACAACAAATCATTTTAATTTTCAAATTCTGATGCAATATTGTTAGAAAAGACATATTTTGCAAGCATTCTCTTAAAACTGACTGTTTATACCAAATCCTGATGATATTTCTACATTTCAAACTTATTACATGATTTTTTTGCCAGCTATAACAAAAATAATATGGTACTAAGTGTCCGGATTTCGAATCATTACGTTATTAACAAACACCCAAAAAGCAAAAATCGAAAATTTGGTTTGTTGGACCTTTTCAAAAAAAAAAAAAAAACTCCTAAATCTTCTTTTAAGAGATATGACTTTGCCGAATCAGACAGGAATCGAACCCATCACCTTCCGCTTACAAGGCGAAACCCTTAACCTCATGGCCACGGAAGCTCGGCAAATAATATTTACCACTCTGTCCCAAAACACTGATTTTTAAACGCAAGTTTGCTTGTCCCTTCTGAAATATCTTTAAATATGAGTCTCATCGTAAAAATGTTCACAAATACGTCTCACTTGGGAATATTATGTTGTGAGCTTACCAATTTGACCAGGTATTGTCCTAAACTTACGAAAGGATTACCTTAGTCCTGGCCTTGTACACTGTTTTCATCCATTGAAATTGTTCGCAAGTCTCACAACAGTTGAGTTTGAACATTTTGAAATTTTAATTTTCCACCATTTTCCACCAATTAATTTGTTTTCATTTCTGGATTTTTTTTGAAAAGGACCAAAAAACCAAATTTTCAGTTTTTACTTTTAGGGTGTTTTTTGTTACCCCTGACTCAAGGCGGTTTCAAAAACACCTTTTCAAAAAAACTCCAGATTTGAACGTTGCTTTGGAAGCATGCTGCGATCGGTCTGGTGTGCGAACACTTTGAGGCACTATGAAGGAAATGTTCGCATATCAAGTCCCATGCTAAATACTTTTCAAAGAAAAAGCAATAAATGAAGGAAACAAGCATGTGTAAAGTCCCTGTTCAACTATTTTTCAACGAAATGATTGTATAATTGGAATTCATGAGAAACATTTTTTCAAACTTCCAAGACCGTTTTCTCAACTTGCTGAAAATGTATATAAAAAAAAATATAAAAATTTAAATAACAAGCCATAGTCTTGACATTTAAAAGAAAAAAGTGTTTTAAAATGCATTTTACACTAGTTCAGTTGTTTTGCAATCATTAGTTTTCAAAAAATCTAAGATCTGACAAAAACAAAAATTGTATCGAAAAAAAAGATTTTGCATCGAAAATTTTCAAAAAAATCTTAAGATTTTTTAATAAACCCAAACATGCTAAAAATGATTTTAAACGCAGAAGAATGTATTTTAATTTGATTTCAGCAAGTTGCACTTGAATTTTCATTGAAATATTGAAGTTTATTGTAAAAATATTTTTTTTGCCCCATGATTTTTCGGGCCAATTTTGAAGGGGGGGGGGGGGGTGGGTGACAAAAACTTTTAAAAATATTTGTACCAGTCTAAGAGAACATCAAATGCCAACCTTTCAGAAATTTCCAGGTTGTGCAAAAAATCGTTGACCGAGTTATAAATTTTTGAATCAACACTGATTTAAAAAAAAAAAATCAAAATATTGGTCGCAAAAATTTTTCAACTTTATTTTTCGATGTAAAATCAAATTTGCAGTTCAAAAAGTACTTTAGTGAAATTTTGATAAAGTGCATCGTTTTCAAGTTAAGGCCATTTTTAGGTAACTTTTTTGAAAATAGCCGCAGTTTCATTTTTTTTTAATTAGAGCACATGTTTGCCCACTTTTGAAAAAAATAATTTGAAAAGCTGAGACAATTCTCTATATTTTGCTTTTTTGAACTTTGTTGATACGACCCTTAGTTGCTGAGATATTGCCATGCAAAGGGTTAAAAACATGAAAATTGATGTTTTCCAAGTCTCGCCCAAACAACCCACCAATTTCTGACGTCGATATCTCAGCAACTAATGGTCTGATTTGCAATGTTAAAATATAAAAAAATCGTGAAATTTTCCGATCTTTTCGAAAAAAATATTTTCAAAATTTTCTAACCAAGACTAACATTTTAAAAGGGCGTAATATTGAATATTTAACTTATTTGAAATGCTAGTCTTGATTCAAAAATTTTGAAAATATTTTTAAATCGAAGACACCAAATCGATCAAAAAATTCCTTCAAAAGATACAGATTTTTGAATTTTCATACATCGTTTCTGTATGAACAGCTGCCAAATTTGTATGAAAAATTATATCGACAAACTAATGATGCAAAATGGCTTCTTTGGGCATACCGAAGGCACCAAAAAAGTTTCAGTCGGATTAAAAAAAACAAAAATTAAAATTTAAGTAAAAAGACCGATTTTGTAGAGAACATAGAGAACGTATAGAATCTTTCAATGTTATATTGTATAACTTATCACTCTTAAGAATGACATTAAAACAAATAGACCGTATGCCTAAGTCTTATTTGGAGAATATAGAAAGCTTATAACTCAGTTCAACAAAACCAAAATGGTATGATTCGAAATTTTATCAACTTTTTTAAAGTCTAAAGAGCTCACAACGGGACAGGCTGTTGTGAGCAAACAAACAGCCTAGTTAATTTCTACGCACTCCAAGAAAAATATATTTCAAAAGCCCGAATGGTGACCCTATTTGATAGTGAAAGTGGGATAGTCTGAGATTATTTTAGTAATTTCAATATTTTTCGTTTATGTCAAAAAACACTAGAAGTGCACTAAAATCCATGCTTGGTCAGCATGGAGTGTCGAAATAATTCTTCTTGAATTGAGCGAAAATTAAATTTGATGAATTTGTTTCATGCATCTCGAACTGAATTGTATTATCAGCAAAACAAATCAAGCGTTACATGATGTAAACCCCGATCGATAACCACTCAAATTCTATAAAACGAATATCGGTAGTACATTTCTAACGCGAAACCAACAGCATGTCGCTTGGCTGTGCAAAATGGATTGTGCCGCTGTTCATCGTGGTCAACCTGGTGATGTGCCGTTACGTGGATATTGGTTCTCCGGTGCTCGATTGCGTTCGTTTCCGCAATGACACTTCCATACCGATGACAACCAACGCTTTGTGGGCACGTGGGAGCATAAGGGAACGCCATATAATTCCACGTTCAAAATTGAGCGCATTAAGAAGTACACGGAGCCTCTTTACTTTATAAAAATGATCAACACACAGGTAACTTGTTGCTCAACGTTGTTTAACTTCCGAACATTTCCTAAACGTTGTTTGTTCTTGGTTGCAGGAGTACACTACAACGTCACAAAGGCGCATTCCCATACTCGCGTACCACAAGTATGTGAATACTTCCCGAGATCACGACGGCGTTTTTGACTTTGAAAAGGCGAAAGACGAGCGTGGAGCATTCAACGGGGCATACTACCTAAAAGTTGTGCATTACGACTTCTACGTTATTGGATCACGTTCCAAAGCTGAGCCACCAGCAGGAGCAGATGGGTTTTACCTGCTTCAAATGGACCGCAAATACCAGCCAAAAATGACGAGAGAACACATGTTTTGGATCGAACAGTGCTCGTAACGATGTTTAATGAAACACGTTTTTGTGTAACACATTCAACACATTTTGGTTACTTAATGTAACCTGAAATAGATTTGGTATTACTCTGAATAAATTCGAGATTCGATTTTAAACTTAACAACTTCATGAATGCTTCACTCACTAAGCTCACAAAGTGCTCCACAGCTTATTTCCTTTTCATGTTAACAAACAACATTCATCAGCGGCCTTTGGGATTCCGCCAAAACCATCAGCAGGAGCCACTGCTGCACCGTCTCGTATCGCAAGACTCGAAAACGAAGGGCAGGTAAACTTAATAATGCCGATACGCTCAACATCTGCCCCCATAAAGAAGTGCGGGCTTTTTTTTCAGCCAAGCAGTTGCTGCTGGTCCTCATTGTCCGTTTGGAGGTTTTTTTCTCTCTTCACTCCTGTGGCACACAGGACCCACATGGCAGGGCAAGGGCAGCGGTTTCCGAAAAAAAACCTGCTCATGCTTTAAGGCTGCGGATCAGCTCGAATTTGATGGGTGGATTTAACCCTTTGGAGGGCTTCATGTGGTATTTCGTCCTTGAAGTTAAAAAAATGAAATTCAATTCAATTCGGTTTTATTGGTGAATGATCAAGATACAATAAGTTCTTTTGAGGTACATAACAGAGTTTTGGAGTTCCTTACAGCTGTGTGTTACATCATAATCCATTTTGGAACAGTTATTGCTTGTAAATAAAGGTGTCACCAAGAGTAAGAAAAAAATAAAAAAAAAACTTACTAAAATTGCAAGGGAAAGGGGATAGAAATAGAAAAAGCTTAAAACTAGATCACAGTTTTTTATCCTTTATAGATGTGCTTGATCATCAGCTCCCCAAGGGCCAGGAATTGCTCCGCCTTGTTACGGCAAGTCCGAAACCGCGTCATCATCTCCCCTGCGAGAGCAAAGAACTCTGGCAGGGTAAAGAGATCTTCCCCGGTAACTTCTTGCTGGGCCGCATTGCCGCTACCGGCAGCGACCACGCTGGCGAACGATCGCCCCCATCCAGGAGGGAACGCTGAGTTGTCCGCTGGAACCGTACGATGACCAGCTGCCGGCACGGTTGCGCTCGTGCTTCGCTGAGGAGGGTGGGACGCTGCTGCTTTCTTCTTCCTCTTTTCCTGCTCCTCGATGTAGTTTTTCCGTGCGCTGCATCCACGGTAGTTGCTGGTATGGTTACCTCCGCAGTTGGCGCACTTGACGCGCGCCTTCGTTTGCTCTGCCTTGTCCCCCAAGTCCGCTTTGCACGGCAGTGCACACGCCTCAGAGAGGTGTGATTTACCGCACTTCACACAGCGGGGCGGGAGGTTGCAGTTCCGCGAGCCGTGGCCAAATTTCTGGCAACGGTGGCATTGTGCTGCGTCCAACGGGTTCTTTGAGTAGAACCGCCAGTTTACCCAAAACCCGTCCAACGCTTTAGTTCGCCGCAGGTCTTGAATTTTGACGGTGCCGCGGTCGAAGTACAACAGGTACAGTGTGTGTGTACCTGTTACTGTTGTCTTCCGCGAGAGGAGTTTTATGTCCCGCGGCGTTATGCCAGCACCCGAGAGGTCCTTCTTGAGGTCGGAGATCGGGCGGTCTTGGTACCCTTGCAAAACGACCTTAACGGCAGTCTTCTGCACGGGGTCGAATGTGTAAAACTTGAAGTTTTGACGCTTCAATTTCTCCACAACCAGGTCGAAGTTCTTTTCGTCAAATGTGTAAACTTGCACTGACGACTTACCGATTTTCAGACAATATCCGAGGCCTTCCAGCAACTCGTCAACATCGTCCGCCAACGTGTCCAAAACAAAAATTGGAGGTGGTCTACGTTCCTTTGGAGAATTGTTCTTTTTTGGCGTCGACACTTTCTTCCGTGCACGCCCGTCATCGTCGTCGTCGTCGGTAGTGCTGCTACCGTCGGTGTTGTTGTTTTCTTCGTCGTCGCTCAGCATCTGGAACTCGTTCCTGATGGGGATGTTGGTGGATGTTGATGTGCCACTGGTCGTGGCACCGGAAGTACCGGAACGGGTTCGCACTGGTGATCTCGGAACATATCCGGGATGTAGTAACTTTTTGTCGATTCCATCTGCGCTCACGCTCTCCTGCGCGATGGCGGCCGACACGGCGTTTGTTTGTTTTCCTTTTTGCACACGGCCGGTAGACGAACGTCGCGGGTTTTTCGAGGCCGCACTCGAACTGCCACGGTCACGGCCGGCCTTTGGCATGCTGGAGAAGCAAACTCGCGGGTAATCACAATCAACTACGGCGAAAAATTTCGAAAAAAACGGCAGAGCACAGAGCACTTGACTGCTGCTTGCTCTCGTGCGTACACGGAGGTGAAAAAAAAATTGAAAAAGAAATCTAGGTTAAATACACTCAAACCCCGGTGGTTTGACACCAACTGTTGTCAAACGAACGGGGTCACTTTTTAGTTTGACACCCCTTTTACACGGAGTTCACACTCACTATCAAACGTTTGTTTTGATAGTGTGCGTGAGCGCCGTGTAAAAAGTGACAGTTCGTCACTTTTTAGTTTGACTTTGACCAACCAACGGGGTACAAACTAAAAAAGTGTCAAACCAAAATTTTATAGGGGAAATATACCCATTTTAAGCCTAATAAGCGGTCGTGTTTGAATGATGTTTGATACTCTGGAGTGTTCTTTAAAATTTACTAAAACCAAGTACATCAACGAGTAGAGCAACTTTTTGTGAACGTTTCTGTTTATTTTCACTTTTAATAAAAGTTATTCTATTCCTTTTACCCATTTATTTTCTATTTTCAGCTTACAGTCATCCCCAAGGTCATCCCACATATTCGGAACGGTTTACAGATCGGCCAATGTTCAAAAAATCATAGCACATCGATAATTGAACTTAACACTCAAACGCTCGGGTAGTCATTTGACCCTTATTTTTTTTCTTAAAAATCTCATAACTTTTGGTAGAATTGACCAAATTAGATGCTTCCGGTTGCAAAAGATCCAGATTTGTCTATATTTTGAACTGTCAGATGGGGGACAAATATGGTCCACTTTTACCGGAGATATTCCGGATTCCATTGGGGTACCTCGGCCCTCTTATTTGGGGTTTTGGTCAATAGAACAAAAACCATTGCACAGAACAATGCCGGAAATGATGCAAAACTTCAAGGCATAATTCTAATACATCATCCTGCATAGATACATGGCATGGCCAAGACCTTCGGTCACCGAAACAGGTTCAGGGTCAAATGACTACCCGAGCGTTTGAGTGTTAATGATTCGCTTTTACCCTCATTTGAAAGCTTTTCTTACGATCTTTCGAATGCTGTATCGAACATCTGCAAATTTTAACTTTTATATGAAGTTTTTGAAGAATTATTTTGACCCTTGAAATCCACAAATTCGGAACAGTTTTTTCTTACGAATGTAAACAAACTTTGGATCTCTCCAGGAGTACTCTCCAGGAGTACTCACCTCACTCCAGGAGTACTCACCCAAAACCTATTTTACGCAAATGGACCGACGTTTTACTTCCCCATCCGATAGAAAGCCAGGGAGATAAGGTGGGAATCGAACCCGTGCTCCATAGCATCTTAGGGATCGGCAGCCGAAGCCGCTAACCACCGCGCCCCGAGGCCCTCTGATCAAACACCTATCTTCGTCATATGGAAAGTTTGATGCTCGAGCTCCAAAAATACTATTTAGGCTATAAAATTACCACTAAAAGCACCGCCACATAACCTTCGGATGCCTAGAAATGAGCAGAAACTTGCAACAGAGCCCACAAAAGACGCGGGGGTCGTTAAAGTGGATTGCTTTGCTTTTTTTTAGGTGTTTGATTAGAAAGGGTATATTTCCCCTAGTGAATAAACAATCTTGGTTAAAGTCATCAGGAATAATAATATATAACCTATTAAACCTATTCTAATACACATTTACTGTAATCTATTTCTATAACTTGTTTTAAAAAGGTCCTAAAAACAAATGAAACGCAATAGTTTATACGACCTTTTCAAAAAAAAAAAACTCTAGATTTGAAAGATCTCTCCAAATATCGATGATTTGGGAACCTTGTACGATGTCATGAGTACTTGTGTGAATTTTACAAAACTTTTCAATTTTGATTAAAATGAATTCAGTAACAGTCTCAATGATTATGGATAATAATTTTAAAGACTTGTAGGATTTGATTAAACTATGAGAACTGGAAACACTGCCCTGCGCTATCGCGACTTTAGTAGAAATTATGGAACTTTTCAAGATCAGAACCACCTGTTCGTTTGGCGTTAGATATGATTTCAATTGATCTTTCCGACAAGTTATAATCTTTTAGGATCTAAAAACACTGTCGTGAGATATGAAGACTTATGTAAAGTTTGAACTTTTTAATTTCCGTGTTTTTTCAAGCATGAATATTTTTTTACATGACTCTTGAAGATTACTTCAATTGCCAATTCTTGCCAAATTTAGTGAGAAAATGTCTCAATTTTTCAAACTTTTTGGCACCTAAAGGGTCCACTCGCTCGCACCGATATAGATGGATGGGCTATAATTCTTTTCCCCCGGCTGATGTGCTGCTGCCTCGTCGTCGTCAGGCCAACCCATCTTCCCATAACCGCAGCCGAAAGGCAAATTTGGCGGGGGCTCTCGCAGGTTCGAAACTTATTTAGTGATCTCCACATTTCGGCCCAAAGTGCAATTTATGTCCGTATGTTGTCCGGTGGTTGTGCGGTTTTTCGAGGGCTTTTGGGGGGCTTTTCGTTTCTACAACATGGTTGGTTATTTTTTTTCTTCTCTTCTGGTTTGGATCGTTTTTTTTTCGGAAGGAACCCTGTAATGTGATCCACAAAGCATGAAGTGGATGCACGAAATGGTAGCATAATTTTACCTGTCGGAGGATGTTGTGCATAGGTTATGAAGTTCTGTGAACTTGGTTGATGTTTCAGTTTGGGTAGTTTCGCTCCAAGATTGAATGCATTACGACTTCCGGCATTTGGTGGAAGGTTTGTTTTTATTTGAGGAAAATTTTGACTTAGGAATTATAAATGAAATAAAACGATATCATGGAAAATATTGACTAATATTATGTAAAATTTGTCATCTATTTGAAATATATTTTCAAATTGTTAATGTTAAGCCTAACTTTAACGGCTGAAAATACGGTTAGGCCTATTTAAGTGGAGTGATTTTAAAACTCTGAAAATAGTAACTTGGTAAAAAAATAATTTGCCTTGTTATAATTTATTCCAATTCATGATATTTTCCGCTTGCCCAACTTCACCAACGGCTTTGATTGCAACACAATACCTGGACATTAAAAAAAGCAGAATTGTAAAGAAAACTCGTCGAGCGTGACGCGAAGATGGAAAAACATCTGCCCGGTTTTATGTTTTGTTGCCCGATGTGTGCCACGCCGCCGTCTTTGCGCGATTTAGCTCACACAAGTCTATTCTGTTTGTATCGAGAAAATGACATTAGGTGCGTCTCCCGAGTAATAAGCCCGGAGAATGACAAATAAAAACGCAAATGTGGCATTCGAGATTGGCATCTCGTGAAACTAGTTCATTGGGTAGAACTGGTAGAACTCGGATCTAATTGCAAGAAAAAGGGTTATCCAAATTTCGTTATTTTGCACCAACTAGATTTTCAAAATTATATATGTTGATACCGCTAAATCTTGGCTGAAAATATTCAAAGAAACTTTCCATTTCGTAATGCGCAATTTCTCGCTACGAAATTTGCAAATTCCTCAACGAAAAGAGGGTGAATCATCGCTCACCACATCAACCGAAAACTGTAGCGAGTTCTTGCTGGGAATAGTTTCCTGTTTTGTCATGTTTCTTACACGCATAGCGAAAGGACTCACAACCCTTCCGTTTTTCGCATCCACTTTTCCGGTTTCAGACCTTCGCCATTTTTTCTTTGCAAAGAGCACGCGTGTTTTTTTTCATTTCTCGTTTTCGTTTTTCTTTTCTCAATCGAATGAGAAAAGAAGGGGTTCGCTTTCCTACCTTTGTTTTCTTTGTTTTGAATTAGATCGAACGGCCGGAAAAGGGAGGAAGACGATACACACAGAAATTCGTACGCATGAATGCAGTTCTTTTTTTCAGTATGTGTGTGTGCATTCTTGAGAGTGAGTTGAACAATAGTAAAGGAATTTGTCGGTTTAGTTCTGTAAGGATTTTTGATCCTGGATTGTGATTGTATGCTGAAGGATCGTGTTTTATGTTTCACTTATAATTGGCATTATTTATATTGGAATTGCCTGATGTAACTTGCATGGGAATAAGTGCTCTTTTGTTGATTTTCACTGACTGTCGTGCAATGATCTTCAAATGCTCCACTCTGCATCTGTGCCCAAGAAATGATTGTCATAATTCCTCGTTCTCCAACAACTGCTGACCGCGTGGCCAAAACGACATCCATTAAAAATCCAAAAATGTCCAGCTGTCCCTTGGGCTTTCATTTGCGAGCACACCTCACCTCTCCAACACACAACAGAGACAACAGATCCCAATCATTCTCCTCAATGACCCGCCGACCGGCAGTTGCGACGATCGGGCCCCGCATATATATAAAAGTAAATTTTCTTCCAAACCGGCAGCAGCACGTGGTCAATCGATTAAGGGTGAACCGGTGTTCTGGTATGATGCAGCTGCCGTTGTTTTCTTCATCAGCGCACCATCTTTTGCTCTGGTCGATTACTTCTTCCCTTTTGGCACCCATGTAGCAGAGCAGCACCACTTCTTTCTACGAAGCGACCTGGCCCGGGACACCCCTCTAAGCTTCTTCGTCCGAAAGTGACTAATTGAAATCAAAAAAACAAGTTTCATTCGGAGGGAAACCGAGTCCTGGGACTCGTGCAAAAGGGTCCTGGCCCGGATCACTTCCACCCGGCAACAGCAGTCGGACGCTTCTAAGAAAATCACCCCTTCGGCCGTAATGTCTCTAATTCATCCCCTCTTTTTTTTGCGCGCGCGCTCAACACGGCGTTTGGGATCCCTTAGCTTTGATGTTTTGTCGAAACAAGAATATATATGGCAGAAGGGTTCTCCGTCTAACGACGCCACTGTTGCTCCATCCACGCGGTATAAGACACCACCGGTTGGTAAACAAGTTCAGACGTACGTGCACGAGAATCTATTCGTTTTCTTAGTCGGAATATCTGAAGGACAAACTAGGGACCTTCTGTTTAGATGGGGATAATAATTTAGAACAGTTCTCCCCTAATCGAAAGATTTCTTGAACATTTTTATATTGGCTCATTTGGCTTAAACTTCGTAAAGGCAATAAAAAAGCCATTTTGAATAATTGTTTCAACAATTTTTCATACAATTTTGGCAAAAACATTTAGTAATTAACTTAAATTTACTGAGATTTTTTATTTGGTTTCATTTTCATTTTTGTGAAACTTTGTCTATGCATTTCCTTTATCAAAAGAAGCCGTTTTGCATAATTAGTGTTTCCATACAACTCTTCATACAATTTTGAGGGCTGATCATACAAAATAGGCATGTAAACATTTAAAAAATCTGTACGTAGAGAAGGTAATGTTGTTTACTTTATTGCACTTAATATTACACAAATGTATTTTCTCAAAATACAGAATTTTTATAACTTTTGCGATAATCTATTACCATAGTTCTGATTTTGTTTAGAGAAGCCTTTTGGTAAATAATTTCAGGGTGACCACTCAAATCCCATTTTCAAATTCCCGACTTTTTCCCGACTTTTCTAGAAACTCAAATAATAGGCATTTTTTATATAAAAAAAACTACCTTGAACCACCTATGTGGTCGGAGCCTTCCTCACTCATTACCAACAATGGCTGATATGATGGGGTTGTACACAAATTTCATCTATTTTTTAGATCCGGAATAAAAAAGTACATAAATATCACTTAAGAGGCCATATCTCGGACAGGGTTGCCAGATCTTCAATTTTTTGGACTCGTTGGGAAGGTCTATTGATAACCTAACCAACGATGGGTCGGGTGATGAACCCATTTAAGTGAGATTCGGATATATGTGAAAACACATAATTATACATAACTTTTGAACTACTTATCGAAACTTCAATCTGTATAATACTTGATCTATGGGACCCTAAACCAAGTCGAATGCAACAGGTCCGGATCAAATCGATTCAGCCAGTGCCGTGGAACATGAGCTAGTTTGTTGGTCACATACATACACACACACACACACACACACACACACACACACACACACACACACACACACACACACACACACACACACACACACACACACACACGCACACACACACACACACACACATACACACAGACATTTGTTCAGTTTTCGATTCTGAGTCGATATGTATACACGAAGGTGGGTTTACGACGTTTTTATATAAAGTTCATTTTTAGAGCAGGATTATAGTCTTACCTCAGTGAGGAAGGAAAAATGATTGGAAACATAAAAAAACTCTTTATAAAAAAGTCAATATCAACCATCGAAAAAAAATATCTAAATGAATTTTAACTAATCAACTATTGACAATTTTCCTAAAATCAGAACCTAATTATTTTTGTTCAGTTGGTTAAAAATGATTTCACAAAGTTCCGTTTTTAATTTTGTAAATTTTTATATTAGATTTTTTAATCAATGTTGACTTAAATAGTTGTCAGTATTAAACGGTTTGATTTTTTTCAATTAAAAATTCAGTATGGTAAGTTTCCAAGTATGCGAAATGTTTAACACTTGTAGTACCAACGGGATCAAAACTTACGCAAAGCACCAAGGGGGTCAGAAAGTTGGAAATGCAACTTCACTCGGCTGTATCTCGGCGAAAACTCAACTGATTTGGATGATTCTTGTTGCATTCGATCCGGAAGAATGTCAAAAATCACCTCCAACAAGGTCCAAAACAGATGCGTCTACCTTAAGTTATAATAAAAAAGGCATTTCCAACTTTTTTTTCTAGTGGTTGTATGAGCCGGTGAAAATGAATTTCCAACTTTTTTGACCCCGTTGCACAGAAAAAAATCAATTCTCGTAATCGTGAATTAAGTTCACGAATGTGAGAACCACGAAGGAATTTATTCATGAGTATGGTGCATTTGCACCATAAACGTGAATATATTCCTTCGTGGTCCTCGCATTCGTGAATTTAATTCACGATTTCGAGAATTGGTTTTTTTCAGTGTGTGGCTACAAGTGTCAAAGAGACAAATTCTTGTAACATATATGCAATAGGGTGGTCCAAATCCGGACTTTTTTGGAGCTACCCCCTGAAATCAAAGATTGACCCATCACTAGGCTAAATCCCAAATTTAAGCTCATTCTGACCACGGGAACCCCTCCCTCCAATCGCTTAAAGTTTGTATGGGAAAAATCGTCGAAATGTATGGAGAAAAGCAACTGTTTAACTTTTTTACCTGTGGAAGGCGCCATAATTATCCGATTCTTACCATTTCTCAAATGTAGAACTTTCATTAAATTTAGAACAACTTTCCCGAAGACACAATATTTTTAGGATTTTTTCCCGTGAAGTTATTAGCGCCCAAAATTGGCCATTTTTGCGCGGCCAGCTGTAAGGGGCTACCTAACAACGATGTTTATTTCCAATTCGTACACGCACGTGCTCTCTCTCAGGTTCAAACTCTCTCACGAGCTTGCTCGCCTGCCTGCCTGCCTGTTTACCTACAAGCGCGCGCTGTTTCTCGGCTTGGACTTTTGTCGTCGTCGTCGTTTTCGTTTGATATCCGCTACGCTGCGTTCCTGGCATGTTAATTATAATTTTCAACAAAAATAGTCGGTTTGTATTGAGATATAAAATCAAATGTAATATGTGAACAACAAAACGAAAAAAAACACAACAATAGATATCATATTATAAGAGCGTGTGAGAGAGAATACAAATTTGATGAATTAGTTCATCCATGAATCGTCATCTGTTCTGATCCAAACCTAATTGCATATTTTTGTTAAAGCAAACTACCTAAAAGAACAACATTTGTATTACCTGAAGATTTTTTTCAAATAATTGAATCATTATCATGTTTCTTTAGCATATACGAAAAACTGCGTGTAGTGCTTGGAAAAACAAACAAACCCTGTTCTCATGACATTTGCTGTAATTTTTTTAATGAGCCTAAGCTGTCTTTTCTTTAAACTATTTTTTTCAGCGCAGTTTTTTTATTTTTGACATAATTTAAGAATTTATATGCTAAATATATCTCAAAACAATCCTGCTATTTTAGTTGAAAATTATAATAAACATGCCAGAAACGCAGCGCAGCGGATAGCAAACGAAAACGACGAAGACAACAAAAGTCCAAGCAGAAAAACAGCGCACGCTTGCACTATGGGGTATTTCCATATAAGCGAGCGGCCAAAAATATTTTTTTGCTTTTTTGTGACTTTTTTGTGTTGTTTGTACTTAGTATAATGAGAACAAATGAATTTTGATATTTTTCCAAAAAAAAAAAAGTTTAATTTTCGATTTTTTCATATATTTGAGGCCACATGCATTAAAGTGGTGAATTTTAATATTCTTGCTCTGTCTATTTGATGCACGGAATGGCGGTTTATGCTATGTTAAAGTTTCTGATTTACGTTCAATCTCCCTCCCCTTTTTCTTGAGTTAAAATTCACCTCTCTTTGAAGACCCCCCCCCCCCTTCCTCTCCAATTAAAATTTGATTTTTGCGGTGTTTTAGAATTTTAGACGGTTTATTTTATGGAACATTGTATGGATTCTCGTCCACGTATTTGGTTGATCCACATGCAAAATTCACGTTTTCCACGATAAATTCTTCTAATCAAATTCACTATGTAACCGATTGTCGTTAGATTACTTAAAATATGAACTTCTTCTATGGGCTTTTGTATACCTCGTTTTGATGCTACAGAACAGCATGCGTAGTTTTTCCTCTGTGGTTTTTCCCTGAGTTGATCATGTGATGGTTCTGCAATGTTGTAATTCTCACAAATATACTCGAAAGCAGTTCTCACGTTTTCAGAATAGTGCTTCGTTTTATCGTACAGGGACACTACGGTATTATTATCCATACTTTCAAAAGAACACAACAACGAACTGATATGAATATTCGACGAATCGTTTCTGTAAAATACTTTGAATAGAAATTTCTAATTTTATTAAACGTACCTAAGTACCAACAAAGTCATGAATATCAAATCATTTTCAAAACATACATAGCTGGTACGTCATTTCTGCCTCCGCAGGTAAATAATGCGATTTTAACCAAGCGTATACGCGAAATCATTAATTTCCTTGCATGAATCAAAATGTTCAAAATGGCATAACTCAAAAAGTGCAGATCGCCATAGTGGCTTGTAGGTAAACAGGCAGGCAGACAGGCGAGCAAGCTCGTGAGAAAGTTTGAACCTGAGAGAGAGCACGTGCGTGTACGAATTGGAAATAAACATCGTTGTTAGGTAGCCCCTTACAGCTGGCCGCGCAAAAATGGCCAGTTTTGGGCGCTAATAACTTCGCGGGAAAAAATCCTAAAAATATGGTGTCTTCGGGAAACTTGTTCTAAATTTAATGAAGGTTCTACATTTGAGAAATGGTAAGAATCGGATAATTATGGCGCCTTCCACAGGTAAAAAAGTAAAACAGTTGCTTTTCTCCATACATTTTGACGATTTTTCCCATACAATCTTTAAGCGATTGGAGGGAGTGGTTCCCGTGGTCAGAATGAGCTCAAATTTGGAATTTAGCCTAGTGATGGGTCAATCTTTGATTTCAGGGGGTAGCCCCAAAAAAGTCCGGATTTGGACCACCCTAATATGCAATAACCTAAATAAAAATTACTTGAGTATTGTTTTTTGCAATTTCAACATTATTTTCATGTTTTCAAAACGAAAATAACTTTTTTTTTTGCATTTTTCGTTCAGAACGAACAAGGATTGAATTTTATTCAATATTTAAGTTTTCCGATAATTGTAATCAAGCTATATCTACAGTAATTTACCCATACTCACAGAAACTTTACATTTGTAAAAAAATAGTGGAAATGACTTAATGAATTTAGTTCAACAATTAAAAATATTTACCACAAAAAAACCAAACTCCAAACTCAAGTTTGAATTTATTTTCAAACATTCAATCAATTTGACATATTGAAACAGCATCAAAACCGCGATCATAACCTCTTGTTTGATGTACAAAAATAATAAAAATCTTTTGTTTCATAAAAAATTTCATGAATTTATAAGGAATTTCAATGTCTTAAGTAACCGCTATATTCTCAAATAGATTGAAATAGTGCAAGGAACCTTAAATTTAATGTGAGTTCCTAAGGAAGAATTGAGTCATTTTGAATTGAAAATTGTATAAAAAATTAAAATAATTTTCAGGATTTAGAAAATAATTTACAAAAGAGTATGCTTAGGATGCCCAACTTTTCCCGACTTTTTAACAGAAAATTCTAAATTTCCACCTTTTTCCCGTTTTTCGGATTTTGACGAATTACAGATTTTCCCGACTTAAGTGGCCACCCTGTAAATATCAAACTTATGGTCAACAAATTTATAATAATTTTTAGAAGAAACATTAATTTTACAATTGATTGCAATCGGTATCTTTTCGCACTTTTCGGCAAAGTTGTGCTTTGGAACACGGATAATGTGCTCGTGAGGTGAGGTGAGGTTAATTTAAGGGGCTAAAAACAAGCAAACCAAAACGCACCGTTTTGACTTCAAAGTCAAAGCGGCAGATCCTGTCGCAACCAATCATGCTCATAATTGGGATTCGGGATCAGTACACGTAGGAGATCATGCCCGCAAAAAAAGTGGTACAGTTTTTCGCAATTTAAGAATATTAAGGAAATGCACACTTACATTGCAATACATTTTTGAAAAGTTGAGAGATATAGATCGAGGATTCTTCTGATGCTTGCTTGGACTATCAATCGAAACTGAACATACATTTTTTTGATAAGGTGCACAACTTGCACTAATTCAAGTGGCTGAGAAAATTTCCTATATTTTTTTCTTCAAGCTGGAAATTGTTTTTTTTATGATTAGCATTTTATCGATACTTCTTTCGCAGTGAAACACGTTTGATTCAAATCATTTCAGTCATTTCATCACAAATAATTTGGCTCAAGCAAAATAAAAAAGTAAAATTTCTATCTTTGTATCCGTTTACACCGAGTTTATTTGTTGTTGTATAAATTCAACTCAAATAAATATGATAAAAATGCTTGCTAACGACCTTTAAATAGACTCGCAATGAATCGTTAGAAACCCAAATTTCAGTTTGATTTGTAACGGTAGGACCTCCTCACATGTGTGTGTGCACTAATAAAGCACGTGTTCAGATCATGATATAATTTTGAATTGAGCCGAACCTTTACCCAAATCGGAAACTGCTCTCTTTTCCTTTCTGGGTGCAAATGTTTGTTATGAAACTCCAGCAGAAAAAAAAACTTCCCGATCTGAGCACAATGAAAAGGAAGTCCCCTTTCTTAAAAGCTGAAGTTTGTGTCTTCCCAAATTTCATAAGACCCTCTGCCAGGTACAGGAGACCATTTCGCTCGTTCCGTTGTGTCACACTAACTCTTAAACAATTAAACAAAATTTAAGGGTGTCAAATTTATTACCCAAATCTCCGCAAAGTTTTTCCACGTTTTTGGGTGCTCCCATCGCGGTGCCATCCAGGCCGGGATTTTTAAGTTTAATCAAGGAGCTATTATTTATTCCGGCCGAGCCTGTCACGCATGGATGCGAGAATAATAAGCCCCTGTTCCCAAGCCAAACTACGTGGATAGTTGGACCGAATAAAAGGACCATGGATCTGAATCACCTCCAAATCGGAAAACGACTGACGGTTTCAGGCTAACAAAGAAATGTAAATTTTCCTCCATTCATATGATAAATTGGGACCCTCCGATTGAGTGAAATTTGTGCGGTGTGCGTGGATCATTCGGGAACTCGGGATCTTTCTCACGGCGATTCTCACGATATGCGCGGCGCGTATTACGTGAGGTATCTGCTGGGTGCATCAAGATTTACAAGGTTCACTGATACAAGGTGCTTTGAATACTTTTTTTAATTATTCAAAATAGACACAATCAGGGCGAAAATGCACGAAAAAACATTCTAAGTAGAACTAGCTTAATCTTACTCAAAAAGATCAGCCAAATAAAAATAAAAAGCATTTTCAGAAAAAGACCATTCTTGGGAACATTGCTCTATTTTCATTAGATCAAGTATATTATATTAGAGCAATTCCAGCTCGAATCAGGAATTTTTCTGGTACTTCTGTACCCGACCCTCACCGATTTCAATGAAAATTTGTAGACATGTTATCCTAGGCTTATATATGCCATTTTTGTGTATATGGAGCCAATTGTACTCGAAAATAACATTTAAGAAGGGCGTAAGTTATTTAAATATTTTTTTATTTTGCAATTTAAATATACTGTATCTCGAAGCCGTTGCATCGTATCAAACAGTAGTCAAAGGCAAACTTGCAGGAAATTGGACGGGCTTTCTGGAAAAAAAAACACTGAAATAAAAATACACGCCTCTTCTATGATTTTTTTTTTTATTTTTATGTTTAAAAGTCAAATTTTAGGTGATGTCACGACTTTTTTTCGCTTAAATTATATAGAAAATGGTCTAAGATATTACAAAAAGACTGACGAAAAATGCAGGATGGTATGTCTCTCCTAAAAAAATACAAAAATCATTTACTAAAACTGTTTTTTTAGAGTTGTCTAAAAATAAAATTTAAAAAGACGTTTGCGCTAGACTGAAACAGCTTCAGAACAGAACAGATAATTTTCAATTTAGTTTCAAATTAAAACTGTCAGTTTTTATTTCTTAGTTCGAAAAACATCAATCTGAGTGCATAATTGGCAAAGCTAGATAAGGTATTGAAGATCGGAAAGCACTTGATGAATGTCTCATCCGCAGCAACCGATTGTTTGCCTTGAGAATAAAATATAATACCTTTCAACAAACACTATGATTTTGGGTCGCATCATCATCTTCTATGATGAATCCTGACCAAACACCCTATCCTACTAACAAGTTTTCAGATTCCTGGCGCTCGTGGGGTGTAAGCACAGAGTAAATCAGCTGCCCTAGTAGCAACCTGCGCTAACTAACATTCCCGTCCCTTAAAATCGAGATCTACAAACTGACATGGCGGGCGCCGTTGGTGGCCAATGACTGTTACCTATTCGCAACTGATCTTGTTCTGGAAATCATGGTGTTTTATCTTTTCAGCGCATTCATACATGCTGTTGATAAGGGAAATACCACTTGATAATCGAAGCCTATGATCAGTAGTGCTGAAAGGATATTACGGTTCTGTTCAGCAACGGAGAATGACAACCATGGGTGGTCTCTCATACTCATGCTCATGCTCATGCTCAGTTGTCTAAAAATAAAATTAAAAAAAAAACTGATAGTGGGAATCGATTTGCCAAACAATTTTTCATAAAAGTCTTCATATTGACCATTGTCCTTGGGGTTTAAAAAAATAAAAATAGTTGAAAAAATAGGTTTTTTTGGTGGTTTTTGGCAATTTCTATATAACATACTTGATTTTTCAGTCCCGTAAATATTTTTACCGGAAAGGTAAAATGGGACTGTTCGACAACATATTATAAATCATAATAAGTTTGAGAAAGCTGTGATCCACACTGTCTTGCAAATCAGTGCAAGGTCAACTTATGAACAAAGCATTGCCCATTCCCATTTGATTGCCGTAGTTTTCACCACTGCGGTGGTCTTTTTCCTGACGGTCAGTAGAGGCAGGTGATGAAATGATTTATTGCAAAAATTTGGTCAATGGATCACAGCCTGGCTGATGTATGAAAAGAAGCGGAGATTTTCCAGGTAGTTCCAGTAGATTTAAAATTTTACAAGCTCTTTAATTTTCCAGAAACAAATCTTCTGCCCAGGCCCATAAATCAGCTTGTTTGTATAATTCCTGGAAGTGCACTTTACTCCGGGAGAGAAAGTAATGCTAGGCAACTCTGTTCGGAGTCCCTGAGGTCTACGTGGCTTATGGTCTCTTTCTCCGTAAAACGGAGCGTACGGCAAACCTTCCGATTAGTCCGGAATTAATGGAGAAAACAAATAAGGAAGGTGCGTTTGCAGGCTTAAGCCAGATAAAAACTAAGCAATACCTGCTTCGCTCCGAAAAAAGGCCTTTGCCCACTAAAAAGGTAATTACTTGCGTTTCCCCCCTAAAACTTAAGCCCCGAGCTGAGCTCCGAAAACACCTTGATGGTTTATGCAGAATTGTAGCCTACACCTCGACGTTTCTCGAATGCCGTTCCCAAAAGCAGTATTAAGCCATTTAACAAGCCTGGGGTCCGCAAAGGTTCGGATCTGGCCGCACCGTGCTGCCTCTTTTGGAGAAAGATTCGAAGATATGCCTACACCACCTTGATAAAACGATGTCTTAAAGGTGAAATGTAACAACCGGTGAAACACGCACCAGAAAACGAAGAGATAGAGAGAAAAAGAAATACGAGGTAAATAATTTAAATTTTACACCTGCACACACTTTTTTCATCCTTCGCACAAAACGAACACGCTAAATACGGTGAAGTTCCTGGCCGCGGATCCGGAATTGGGAACACGGGCACCTTGCCGATTAGGGTTTTCAATTAAAGACCCCTAGTTTTCACCATTGGGAATCACATTTGCTTTGTCTGGTAGAAATGAAAACGTTTTTCTTCGAAATACTCTTAAAACGTCTCCCGGTAGGCAAATTCTATTGTTTCCAAGTTGTTTGGGTTATCGTGGTGGGGGTGATTAAAAGATGGACACTTTATCGGTGGTGTCAATCTGGACGTCAGCACCTTTTTTCCGTTGAACTACGAGAGTAACGAACAGCAGTGACATGAGTTTGATTTTAGAGCTGCCGAGTTGAATTTGAATGAATTTCACAGATAAGAAAACTAATGGTAATATTTATATTGTCCACTTTTATCACATTTACAAAAAAAATGGGCAAATTTCAATTTATTATTATTCAAAATCTGATTTTCTACTGTTACAAAATAAGGCCTTTGCAGGGGGCAACAACTTTTTTCCAAAAAACTTCAAAATTTTAATGAAATTAGGCGTGCAACCAACTGTAAACTATTTAAAATGCATTTTCATTAGTTTGAAGTTTTGTGAAATATCGATGCAAAGTACAGTTCAGACTCGATTATCCGAAGGACTTTGCAAAATTTTACTTCAGGTAATCAAATTGACAAAAAAAAATGTTTTAGCTGTCTAATTTTTGATTGTTGAGCTTTAGGATGACCCCTTAACTACTCCAATGTGATTAAGTATTTTTAAATCCAAGATGGCAACCAAAATGGCGATGATAACATATTGAAAAGATGCATTTTTTCATTTAATAGACAATTAACTTTTCAAATTTGTCTAAATGGAGTCTCAGAACTCAAATTTGGTGTTAAAAGAAGGATAATAAAAATATTTTTTTTTGTTCTTGATTTGAATATCCCAGGTCCAATACCAATTAGAATGCAGGAGCGCTATAATCGTCAAACTAAAAATACGGGTCCAATTACTTTGGCAAGGAACTCCAATACCAAATTGGAACATATTTGATTTAGATCCTTCCTGTTTGATCTGGATTAGCAGAAATCCTAGTGCTATTGTGCTTCATTTGTTCATATGACCATTAAAAAAACTCTAGAAATGAAAATTGTTAAGGACTCAGCTGTTTATTACATATTTTCTGAAATGGACAAACATAATACTGAAAAAATTGAAATAGTAGTTTATGCAACAAGTTGCGAAAACAAGATTTTTAATAAATACGACGAGTGCTGAAAAAATCAAGTTTTGCAACAAGTTACTTATTGATTTATTTTTTTTTTGCAATTCCGAAAAACGCTTTCTGAATGGAATTTTATGTCAAACGTTCATGTGTTAAGTAAATTCACCGTTCAAAACAAAACAATATTGAAAAATGTTACAAGTTGAAATGTTCAACTTTTCAGCACCCATTTCAGCACTGGTATTAAAAGGTATTGATTTTCAAATCTGTTATTTTCGGTAGTTAAAAGTAGGCCGTTTCGTTTCTCCAAAAGGACAGGAAATGTTGACAGTTTCATAACGGGATTGCAAAATAAAACACCCTTTGAGTGGAATTATAAGTCATATGCTCATGTATTTTGTCAATGAACCGTTTGAATAAAAAAATGTTGAAAATTATTGCTTTTCGAAACAAGTGCTGAAAAGTTACACTTTTAACGACGGAATTGCAAAAAGAAGTTTTTTGCAATTCCGTCGAGAAACTACTTACTTTTCCTGTCATTCTTGAACGACGAAATAGCCTACTTTTCTGTACCAAAAATAACAGAATCGAATAGCAACACTTTTCAAAATAAATGCTGAAAAGTTCTACTTTTCAGCAATCAAATGGGTGCTGAAAAGTTGAACTTTTCAGCACTTGTTTCGAAAAGTAACACTTGTCAACATTATTTTGATTTAAACGATTTATTGACAAAAATTACAGAATCGAATAGTAACCCATTGAAATGGATGTTGAAAAGTTGAACTTTTCAGCACTCGTTAGGGAAAGTTATACTTTTCACACATTTCTGGACATTTCTGGAGTTTTTTTTGAAAAGGTCCAATTTTCAGTTTTTGCTTTTTTAAGTGATTTTGAAACCGCCTTGAGTCTGGGGTTTTAAAAAACACCCAAAAAGCAAAAACTGAAAATTGGACCTTTTCAAAAAAACTCCAGATTTGTCCTATAATGCTGAAAAAATCCTCTTTTTGCTATTTTTTGCTTAAACTACTTTTGGATTACAATTTTGATTTCATATTTGAATGGATATTTGGAAGTTTTTTTTACATTTTCTATTTTTTTAATTATGATAAAAGATTCTTTAGTCTACCTTTGTGTATCGATCGGACAGCACACAGGGCTTACAATTCAAAGATCGCCAGTTCGGATCCCGCGGCAAACGCAAAATTTCTAAGAGTCAAATATAGGGAGGCTTTTTAGAAGTTGTTATACAAGGCTAAGGTGCTGGTAGACTAAACATAAAAATTGGAATAGAGAAAAAAAAACAGATTTCCAAACAAAACAACAAATATTATAACGACTTTAAACTTGACCTTGAACATGTGCTCTTGTTATTCAGTACAACAAATCAACAACAGCTGGTCGACTTGATGTGCATAAGAATTTCATGTTGTAAAATTTGAACCTGCAATCAACAGTTTGCTTGCCTCAGGTTTTCCCATGCCCCCTAGAGCACGTTTTTCACCAAAAATCGACCCTTCTGGTTAACAAGTTTTATTTTTTATCGCCCCAGGCTCATATCCAAACCTGATGCAAGCCGCTCGATTGTCCAACCCCTATCCGGCTGCGATCGTTGATTGTTGGAGTATTTTTCCCGGAATATTCCAAAACAACATGACATCAAATGCAGAAAGGGGTTCAAGCTCTCGCTGGTCACAGGGTGCAACCTCTTCCGAGCAAGCCTTGCACACACGGTGCATCGCTGCTTTTGTTGTTGAATTTTCCCCCCTAAAATTGCAATTTCCTCAGCCATTCGGAGCCAGATTCCGGGCCAAGTGTGCTGTTGTCTGTTTGGTTGTGTAAAGGCGGTTTTGCCGAAGGAAAACTTTTGCGCCAACTGTTTCCCGATCAACATTTGCGGACACTCTCGTTTTATTCACGGTCAGGAAGGAAATGATGTTGATCAGTTTGTGTGGAAGACAGTTCAACTATACGGCGAAGAAGCGGCAGATGTTCAACGGATCGTTCTCCACTCCGGTTGTTGCTTGACCATGAAATGGTTCCAAGATCCTTTCGGTGTCAGTTCTTTTCATTCAAATCTGGACGATATTTTATAGTTCAAAATTATTTTACTTCCCAAAAAACAATTTACAAGAACAGGTCATATTTTGACAGTTTTTTGAACACAAAACAAATAATAAGATTTAAAAAAATCCTCGATCTTATCAAAAATTAAACATTTGTAAATATTTTCAGCATTTTATATTCCACGATTTTGACCGAGGAAAAATCTTCTTACTTAATTATTTACGTTTCATAAAAATACATTGGCCTCGAAAAACGTTTCTGATTAATACGTGCTCAATTTGTTTGATAGGGTTGTCGGATCTTACACATGACTTTTTTTTGTTAGAAATGTCTTTAAAATAACTTTAAAAAAAACCGTCACAATGGTATTTTTGGCAAAACTTTTGAAGCACTTTACTTATTATTACAATCTTCAATAGAAACTTATGTTCAATTGACATCATCATACACACAGACATTTGCTAGGAATTTTATATTGATTCGATATGAATTTATTTTTCTAGTGATTTTACAGCCTTTCCTCGGCGAGAAAGGCAAAACTCGTGTTGTTACATCAAAAAGACAATTTCAAATTTGATTAAAAATTAAAAATTAAAAATCAGAATTCGAAAACATCAACAACCCTCACGACCAGGACACAAGTCCACGTGGTTTTCGTGCCACGCTGCGACTGCGTCGAGATCTCCCCATCTACACGACCAAGATGAGTCACGCGCTTCCTTCCGGTTGATGCTGCTCAAGTAGTAGTAGTAGTGGTACATACTAGTCTAGCTCTTCTAGCTAGAACGAGCTGTTCAAAACAAACCGCCATGCGTTCGCCATTTGTGGCGCGTAGCACACCCTTCCAAAGGCTCTCTACATCAACAAATTTTGGAAGACCACGCGCGTCTTTTTAGTTTATGATTTATAGGATCGCTTTCTCTATGTTGGCAACGTTTATCATAGTAAGGTAACATAATGTAATTTGAATATTAATTTTTAAAGTTTATTGCTTTAAAAAAACAAATAAATGAACCGAGTTTAGATTGCTTTCCCTTGCGACCCATGTTCAAACGGGACAAGACAATCATAAGTAAAACGACACGATATCATATGAAGAAAAAAACATCCAAATTAAAAACTTGCAGAAGCACACACACACAAACAGCACACATCACACCAGCCCCAAAATCATGCTCCGTAAAAAGGGGGAAAAGAAATAGACACACACTACCATGACATATAGGGGATATGTTGGACATTTCAGCACACAACGAAAATCGAACCCCAAATAAAAAGTTGTTGGAGAAAATTTTATGCTGGGACCCTCACTCGAATTGGCAGTTTTTTTTGTATAGAGTAAACCAAGGGGAGACAAAGGAAAATTGAGCAGGGGAGCTGCATAAATTTGAACGCTGTTTGGAACACATGCACACCATGGGTCGTACAAGGGGTTTCAACATTAGCAGATAAATCAAAATTATGATATTGTTTTACTGTAAGAAAAGGAAAATTATAAAATAAATTTAAAAAACACAGCAAAAAATTTTTCACTAAAATTAGCATTCATAAAATTAATTACGTGCTCATGTATTGCGTGTACGTATACAAAAAAAAATTGAGGTTAAATTTGATATCGGCCAGCAAAACAAATAATGCACTAGTGTGAGTGAGAGCTGGTTGAGATAACTCTATTGAACACAGAGATTCAAAACAATCAATGTACGTCGCCTTAAACATGATAGCAGTTTTCAAACAGTAAAAATAAAAAATAAATCTTAGAATTTAAGAAAGCCCAGCATTATCAGCTATGATGTGCGTGGTACAACAATTTAAAAGTACAGAAAATCAGAAAGTATTTTTAATTTGCAAAAACACGAAAAAAATTGGAAACTACATTTTTTTTTGCTTTTTGGTTGTTTTTGAAACCGTCAAAAACACTTAAAGAATTAAAAAAAAAAGTTTATCAGGTTTTTTTAAACTCTGGAAATCTTTTGTTTTAACTTTTAGCTCAGTTAGCTGATTAAATCAAGTTTTGCAACTAGTTGATTACAACATTTTTTGCAATTCCGGAAAAAACGCTTCATCGTCCATAACAAAACAAAATGAAAAATGTTTCTTTTTTGCACTGGTATTGAAAGTTATTGATTTCCCATTCTGTTATTTTAAATAGAGAAAAGTAGGCTGAACGGCAACGAGAATGACTGGAAACACACAAAAAAATATGGCAATATTCATCAGGAAATGGTGACAGATCTTGTGTCAAAAATAAAAATGATTAATTTTACCTCTGAAAATGATAAATTCTCATCAATTTTTGATGAATATTCATCAGGTTCACATTTTCACACAATTTTTATGTAATATTACTCAAAAACGAGGTAATATTCAGCCTACCAAATTTTAACATTCCAAAATTCAACTTTTTTTTCTGTGAAACTTAATCGTTTCACGCCGGAATTGCAAAAAAAATATTTTCCTGCATTCGATTGTATCATAAATGTAAAGAAGTGTTATGCTGCATATAAGGAATTAAAGTTTCATGATTCATTCCATCTGTATGACGAAGCCAAAGTTAAAATTTAGTTTCAAAAATAAACAAAACATTTAGTCAAATACGTTTTTTGAACACAGAAAATATTATTATTTGAAATTTAAAATTTTACAAAATCGGCTTAGTCATGTGTACGGGAAACACTTGACGCGGTATTTTTTTTTATTGGTATATATTTTGAGTGTTTAAATATTGAAATGTGTGCTTTTACACATTTAACTTTGGAAAAGAATAATTGAATAGCCCTATCTGATTAAAATATAACAATCAATAGGGCTAGTGATTTTTCACGCCAAAAAAAATCAAATTACGCGGCAAGCCAATTTCAAAACCTTCGTATTTCACGGCAATTTCACGGTACTCAAAAATCTGCCTGAAATTAACGCCAAAATGTGTTAAATAAGAATAATTGTGTACTGACTTTGCTGTACACAATTAGCAGTTGTTTAAAGTACAAAGTTTAATCCCATGACACAAAATATTTATGACAATAAAAACTATGAGCTCAATTTTGTGAAATTTTGCCAAATTTTCATCAGGAGAAATTACGATTCAGCCAGCCTATTTCTACTAACATTTTAGAAATCTATTTCAATAAAATATACTTCAAACAAAATGATCATTAAATACCTTACTTACTAATAACGAAAAACGAAACTATTGGCACTACGCCCCCCGGGGCATGGCCTTCCTCTAACGTGGGATTTCTGCTCCAGCGCCTCTGACGAGACAGGAGAAACCGGGACCGACGTTTTACTTCACCATCCGATAGAAGCTCAGTGGATAAGGCGGGAATCGAACCCGCGTCTCATAGCATCATCGGGATCGGCAGCCGAAGCCGCTACCCCTGCGCCACGAGACCCACTTACTAATAACATCCTAAGCGAATCGAAGATTTTTTTAACTTTTATTTTTTAAAGGGCTGAAATGGATGAAAATATACATTTTTTGCATGTTTCTATTGTGAAATTGTCTCAGGAACACGAATATGATAAAATTATCACCAGAAAATGGGATCAAAGGGGTGTTCCGAGCAAAAATTTACAATAAAAAAAATCACTAAAAGTATATTTTGACCAGATGCTAGTTTTATATGTACAAACAACCCCTGAAAATGTAAGGCAGATTGGTGAGGTCGATGCGAGATGGGTATGCTTTGCTCGTGGCTCGCTCTTAAAAAAACAATTGTTCAAAATACTCTGTGATTTCTTTCTGCGTTATCTTCAATATCGTTCTTTCTTTTCTTTATTTTTTGTAATAAAAAAATTACATAACATGATTTAAACATTAAATTGTATTATCCCTGGCATGTTAAACCAATGCTGAGCAATTCTCTGAGATTTCGGTCATTCGATTTTTTTTGTATTTTTTAATCTGGCTGAAACTTTTTTGGTGCCTTCGGTATGCCCAAAGAAGCCATTTTGCATCATTAGTTTGTCCATATAATTTTCCATACAAATTTGGCAGCTGTCCATACAAAAATGATATGTGAAAATTCAAAAATCTGTATCTTTTGAAGGAATTTTTTGATCGATTTGGTGTCTTCGGCAAAGTTGTAGGTATGGATAAGGACTACACTGAAAAAAAATGAAACACGGTAAAAAAAATTTGGTGATTTTTTATTTAACTTTTTGTCACTAAAACTTGATTTGCAAAAAAACACTATTTTTAATTTTTTTTATTTTTTGATATGTTTTAGAGGACATAAAATGCCAACTTTTCAGAAATTTCCAGGATGGGCAAAAAATCTTTGACCGAGTTATGATTTTTTGAATCAATACAGATTTTTTCAAAAAATCGAAATATTGGTCGCAAAAAATTTTCAACTTCATTTTTCGATGTAAAATTGAATTTGCAATCAAAAAGTACTTTAGTGAATTTTTGATAAAGTTCACCGTTTTCAAGTTATAACCATTTTTAGGTAACTTTTTTGAAAATAGTCGCTGTTTTTCATTTTTAAAAATTAGTGCCCATGTTTGCCCTCCTTTGAAAAAAATATTTTTGAAAAGCTGAGAAAATTCCCTATATTTTGCTTTATTGGACTTTGTTGATACGACCCATAGTTGCTGAGATATTGCCATGCAAAGGTTAAAAAACAGGAAAATTGATGTTTTCTAATTCTCACCCAAAAAACCCACCATTTTCTAATGTCGATATCTCAGCAACTATAGGTCCGATTTACAATGTTAAAACATGAAACATTCGTGAAATTTTCCGATCTCTTCGAAAAAAATATTTTCAAAAATGTAAAATCAAGACTAACATTTCAAATGGCCGTAATATTAAATGTTTGGCTCGTTTGAAATGTTAGTCTTGATTTTAAATTTTTGAAAATATTTTTTTCGAAAAGATCGGAAAATTTCACGAATGTTTCATGTTTTAACATTGTAAATCGGACGTATAGTTGCTGAGATATCGACATTAGAATATGGTGGGTTTTTTAAGTGAAACTTAGAAAACATCAATTTTCCTGTTTTTTAACCTTTGCATGGCAATATCTCAGCAACTATGGGTCGTATCAACAAAGTCCAATAAAGCAAAATATAGAGAATTTTCTCAGCTTTTCAAAAATATTTTTTTCAAAGGTGGGCAAACATGGGCACTAATTTTTAAAAATGAAAAACAGCGACTATTTTCAAAAAAGTTACCTAAAAATGGTTATAACTTGAAAACGGTGAACTTTATCAAAAATTCACTAAAGTACTTTTTGATTGCAAATTCAATTTTACATCGAAAAATGAAGTTGAAAATTTTTTGCAACCAATATTTCGATTTTTTGAAAAAATCTGTATTGATTCAAAAAATCATAACTCGGTCAAAGATTTTTTGCCCATCCTGGAAATTTCTGAAAAGTTGGCATTTTATGTCCTCTAAAACATATCAAAAAATAAAAAAAATTAAAAATAGTGTTTTTTTGCAAATCAAGTTTTAGTGACAAAAAGTTAAATAAAAAATCACCAAATTTTTTTTACCGTGTATCATTTTTTTTTCAGTGTAGTCCGTATCCATACCTACAACTTTGCCGAAGACACCAAATCGATCAAAAAATTCCTTCAAAAGATACAGATTTTTGAATTTTCACATATCATTTTTGTATGGACAGCTGCCAAATTTGTATGGAAAATTATATGGACAAACTAATGATGCAAAATGGCTTCTTTGGGCATACCGAAGGCACCAAAAAAGTTTCAGCCGGATTAAAAAATACAAAAATTAAAATTAAAGAAAAAAGACCGATTCCGTAGAGAACTGCTCTGCTTATTTCGGTGGAACTTTTCGTAAAACATTGTATCAAATAATATCTTCAAAAATGATGCCTGTTAAAAGTCTTGTGGATTGTTTGAATTGGAAATGTTTTAAGTGCACTAAGGAGCAATTTGAAACATAATTATTTCGAATTTCACGGCATATCGTGGTATTTACCAAATTTCACGGCCAAGCGCAAATTTCACGGATTACGCGGCTTCCGTGTAATCGCGAAAAATTACTAGCACTAACACTCAATTATGCGAATGAGAATTTCGATTTTTAGCAATAATTCTTTACAATTTATTATGCTGTGATTTCTTCATAAATATAAGTTTGTTTGACCCATTTCATTAAAAACTGAATTTATGGAAACATTGAAAGTTTTCTCTTTTCTTAGCAATAACATTAAAAAATAAAGCAAGTTTGCAAAAAATTTCTCATTATTTCTTCGATTCTTAGCAAAACCACTATAAGCTAAAGTGACCATTCTGGACTTTTTTTATTTGCTTTCCAGCTCCAACAGTCGATCTGTTTCAAATGGTGTGGAAAGGAAAAATCTCCTTCTAATAAATTATCATGATGAATGAATCGGAAATGTATGGATTTGATGTGTACAAGTTTTCGAAGTGAAATCATCATAGGTAGAAACAAAGTTTTTAAAGTGTAAAGTTTTGATACATTATAATAAAAATGCAGTATTATGCATTATTGCAGTTATGAGAATGTCAAAAATATGCATAATATCAATACATTTATTACCATCTTGTTGTCTCCAAAGTAAAACAAAAGAAACTAAATAAATTTTGATGAAAATCAAATAAATATGTTGAAAACATTTTCTTAAGTATCTAATATTTCAAGTGGATTACTCTTTTATCCCGCGCTCGATCCGGTTGTCCACCGCACCAACACATTAAAAAAAACGGTTCGCCCAAGACGCCTTAATTCCGTCCAAACATCAAGCACAGCATAACTCAACACACCGGTCCCAAAGAGACATCTACGACACACAACGATAGCTATGCTCCGACGACGAGGGTGTGCGTACTCCTCTTCCCTCCTGCTCTCTCTCACGCACGGGTACACAGGACAACGCCATGCTGCTGGAAGGGCGCGAGAGCGAGAGATGGCCAGAGAGAGAGTGTGTGAAGCACACACAAAGAATCAACAGCTCCGCTCGGGCTCCAGGGGTCTCTGTAGAGCAGTTTTCGTTCCCCGTTCGGCTAAAGCTACCTCATTAGTGCGCGCGCAGTTGTCGAAGCTGGACGCCTTTCGCAGGAGCAGCAGCAGCAGCCAAGAACATCCACAGAACAGCGCTTGCAAGAAGAAGGATCTCTGTGTTTGGCGCAAAAGCAATCAAGGTGAAGAGATTGGCAAAGAAGATCGCTCCTGGGACCTCCTCCTCACATGGTGTTAGTAGTGCAATGGTGTACGATCGCAACAGCTAGTTCAAGCTCTGTGCCGAGGAGTGTGCGTTCAGTAGTTCAGTGTAATCCGCGTGCGCGCTACAACCGAGACAGAACTCCGACTCTGTGCTCCGATGTTTAAGTGAAAAATTGTCGAACCGAAACGGCGCGGTAAATGCAAGGAAAAAAAAAACCAGCGGCAAAAAACAGCCACACAAAACCGAGAGAAACAGGAACATAACACAACGTCGTCGAGCTGTTGGAAAACAGGCAATTCGTGGTGGTGACCGTTGTTGCGTGGGGAACGACGGAGCACAAAAGAAGTTTCGAGTTCTGCTGGCCAAGTCCGCGAGACTCTCTCGCGTTGAAGAGCCGAACACCGGTGTGTGTTTGTGTGGAGAGGCAACGATTATCTTGGACTCGGTTCACTAACTTTTTATCATCCGGACCCTGAAGAGTGTGCGGGGAGCGACTACTGGAGAAGAAACTAAAAGTGCAAGAAAACTCACACACAAGAACTCTGCTGCATACCAAAGATCTAGTAAACACGTCTCGAAGAGAACCAGCTGAAGCTGTGGTGTAACCAACCCGTACTAGGAACAGTGGACATTAGGCTAGGAACGTTTATATTTATTTCAAGAACTACACTGTGTGATTTCAACCGAATGCTGATAAATCATTTAATCCGTACTAAATAAGCTTAGAAGTAACTTCAACCGCACATGCAACATAACGCACAGCAATCCGTCCAAAAATTTAAACGAAAAATTAGCAACAGGCATTTCATTAGCTGTACTCAGTGCACATAAACACACACACTTTAAAAGGCAAACAATTTAATTTTAAAACACCCCAAAACGATAATACAAAAAACACGCATTTCATCGCTCTTAAGCAGAAACAATTACCGCGCCTCAATTCCGATATAATCGAAAGCCAATTTTCCTATTTTGGGAAATTAAGCGAGTGAGAAGTGCTGGTGGAAGAAACCAAACCCCGATGCAAGAAGGAACCCTCCCATTATCAATTACTGTGAAGAAATTAAGCGTTTCACGCACAAGCTGCAAACCCGAGGAGCAATCGAGATACGCTTTATGAAAGGTAAGTCAATGAAATAGGACTTTTTCTGTTTAAACTTTTAAAAAGTGCATTCCAACTGCATCGGATACCGGAGGAATTTTCAAGTGAATCGTTCAAGGAATGTGCATCCGAGAAGCAGAACAAACTTAGCTCACCAATACAACCGGCTTCTTTCGTCGCGCTCACTAATTTAGGGTAAAGGCAGCGTTTTTTGAATTCAGTTTGATTCACTAAAGTAACTTTGAAATTAACGCTCCCGTAAATGACGCGCTAGCTCTACCAAAACATAGACAAGAAGACTTAAAACTTTTTCGCAATCCATAAATCAGCTTTCTAACGGTCAT
Organism: Culex pipiens pallens; assembly: GCF_016801865.2. Taxonomy (NCBI): domain Eukaryota; kingdom Metazoa; phylum Arthropoda; class Insecta; order Diptera; family Culicidae; genus Culex; species Culex pipiens. Next base: position 175,054,564 of record NC_068939.1, read on the forward strand.
TTTGAATTATTGGAAACTCACCACGACTACTATGAACTCACCACAGCACGCGTTTGACAGCTGCTTGCAACTTAATGCGTAAAATGTAACTGTCAAACGCGTGTGGTTAGTCTATTCAAATTGATTCGACGGTTGACGTCTGTTTGCCTGTGCTGGCGCGATCAAGTAATGATGTAGCGCGCGTTCCCGACAAAAAGCACCCACTAAAACAAGCGAGCTATAGCTTTAGAACTGTTTTTTTTTGTTTTTCGATTGTTCCTCCGAACGTTTAGCTTTCAAATGTTTTTATTGGGCTGGGGATTTTTTGTTGCAGACTGACTCTTTCTCGCAAAGTTTTGGGAGAACGTGCGTCGTTCAGGTTCCTGAAAAGTGGTGTTTGTGACCAGCTGAACTTACTTTTGTGAATCTTCTGATAAAAATAGTTGTACTCGATGATTAATTTTCAAATGACCGATTGTTTGGCTTTGTCATAAAACGTAATCCATTAGTTATCAGCGCTAATTCCGAGCTGGAAGAGTTCTAGGTGCAAAACTAGCATTCCAAAGAGACCCATGACAATCCACGTGGTTTGCGGAAGACCCCCGACACCTGAGACCAGGGCGGTTACGCCAGTCACCCCCGTTGAAGGCCAGCAGTAATTTCCGATGCACTGTCTTGCTACCAGAACACGCCAGCACGACACTTGTTGATCTTCATCCTGTCGCGTTTGCTTGGCTGGCCAAACAATAGTGTTCTCTCTAGCTTGGGGCACTTTTTATATTTTTTCGAGGTCGATCTCCGGGCGGAAAACGCCTAGCGGACAACGAACCGTCCACCGGCCAGCGATCTCGACTGTTGTCGTTCTAATGACGCCTAGTATATACAATGGTCAGGAGGGAAATGTGAAGAGGACGCGCGGAACAGTCAGCTCGCGTCATGGAATTCAGACGGGGTGTGGAACTACGGATATACGGGGCCAAGTCGTGGTGTGTGGTGAGGGGAAAAAGATATAGAAGAAATAACATTATAAATGATGGTGTTTTCTGAACCGTGAAACCCCGACGTTCAGACTTGGTCTGTAACGTTGATGACTGGAAGAGCACCAACACCAGCGCACGTCAACGAGTTTAAGTCACTCTCCGTGGTTGTTGTTTGAAGCTGAACTACGAGGCTACTAATGAGTTGGAGCTAGAAGGCCGATTCAGCAGATATCTATTGAACACCAAGCTTGTCTAACCTAACGGATTCGCTAAAGAAGGAATCTCGCTGCTCAGATTGACACCGCCTACGAGCTTCTCCAGAGCCGCGCGTCGCACATTCCAGATTACGTCGATAATGTCACTATCTGGCCTGCGGCGGGTGTACCCAAAGATTCCCCGAGGTCTGTCTCTGGTTTGCTTGCGCGCACCTCCCAGTGAACATTCATCAAATATTTATTCTTTCTACTCTGCTATTAGAGTTAACGCCCCGGGGCCCGCGCACGAGCCCGGTGGAACTCCATTCAATTCTAATTCCTCCGGCACAAAGAGTTCTTTTCACGACTTTGGCCGCGGCAGGCAGGGCGGTTGGCCGGGCAAGAAGGAATTATAAAGTGGGATGATAAATAAATTGATATCATGTGTAGCAATGCTATGTATAACTTGGGTTATGCCGTTGATACACTGCTTTGAGCGCTTTGGACCAGCTGTTCATACTTGCATGTGTCGGTCAAGCGATATCGGCTTGTTTGATTTGTATCGCTCCGTAATACAGAACTTGATGTTTGTCGAGTTGGAGTTCAATAAGGGGGGAAACTACTTGCGCAGTTGCTCAGACTTCTGCATGAAACTAGTATTTGAATGCTTTTACATCTGGCCGATTTGTAGACTAGTTAGTTTATTAGAGTTGAGTTGAAAACAGCACAGACAAATGGACGAAAGTCTCTTTCGAAAACCATCAATCACAATCTAACGGTCAATTTGAATGATCAGAAACTCACCACGGCACATTCAAATTCACCACAGCTCCATAACACAGATGTCCCAGAGAAGAGTTCCAAAAACAATTATTCAAATCCAAATTTGAATATCTCTGCATGGGTTCGTCTTGTGTTCGATTCCGGCCAACCTACTGCTGGAAGCATCCCTCTCTGCCTAGTCAAAACGCCCAGTGAAGCGGCAAATTGCTACTTGACACGCAACTGTGAGCTGCGCCGCGTCGGATTCTGTCATTCGCCGCGCGACTGATGGACCTAATTTTTGACAACCGGGGGGCGCTCAAGCACTCTTTTTTTTTTGTTTGACTCGTGTTTCCCTCTCTTTTCGCGTCCCTGCAGTTTCTCCTCCGCGCGCTGGGCGTATCAAATGGCAAATTACAGGGACCTGTGCGCAGGCAGGCAGACCCGGCCGGTCCTCCCGAAATTATACCATGAACTTCACCCAAGAGAGGGGTCCATCGACGGTCGTCCAATTTGCGAGCGCGTCTGCTGCCTAATGGTGATGACGGCCGATTGGGCAAATTTCGGGTTGGCCCCGGGGGCGAAATGTCCGAACGCAGTTTCGACAGAAAAGGTTGAGTCAAAAAGTTTAGTTTGTCCGAGTTCTGTCAAGCGACTGAAATCGCCAACTTTGGGACATGGTGTTTCATGTCAGTTAGACCACAGACCACAATTTGAGAACTCACCACATCAATTTCGAATTCACCACTGCCCATTTACACGCGTTTGACAGTTGGCGATCAACTTCTGGTTGTCTGTGATTCCAATGTGCGACTTGTGAAAGCATGCCGCCATATTCCGGACGCGCGCACGCACGCAACGTGTGTCGCGTCGCTAATAAATAGATGGAGGGAAGGCTTCAAGGGCAACTGGCGGCTTTTTCGTTTTTGACAACAAAGCGCCATGCTGGGGCATTTCTGGTTTGGCCGACAACCGAAGCTCCGAAATCGCGACATGTGTGTGTCTTCAAGAAGTGGTGACGGCGACGAAGGAAACGGAAAAATATATCAGTCAATTTATTTCAATGACATATTAAGTATAATTAAACACGCCACACTGTGTGTTGTAGTTTGTGTAGTTGTGATGATCAACTTGGGACGCTTTCGAAATCGTACGAGGAGCTGGTAACAGACGCTTCCAAATCAACGACCACTGTCATTCAGAGTCAGCTGTAGTTCCAATAATTCCGTACACAGAAAAAAAAAAACAATTCTCGAAACCGTGAAGTCAGTTCACGATTATGAGAACCACGAAGGAATATATTCACGTTTATGGTGCAAATGCACCATACTCATGAATAAATTCCTTCGTGGATCTCAAATTCGTGAACTTAATTCACGATTACGGGAATTGATTTTTTTCTATGTAGTAAGTTTTCAATAGAGCGAAATTTTGGATGTCGCTAAACCGTCCAACTCCAAGCGAAACGTATTTGAGGTTTCCGTGGAGATTTTACCTTATCCCCTTAAAAAAAAGTGGAGCATCAACACTTTCCGTCTTCCAAATTTCTTTATTTATTTATTTCATGGATATTGTTGCGTAAACAGTGGGTCTAAAGTGATTTGTCGGAAATGAGAAAACACCTTTGCCAAAACTTCCAATTACTGACATAACAATTCGATTTGCCGAGAAGTACATATTGAAGGCCTGGCCGATTGCCTAAACATGTCTGATGATGATTCCATTCAATCGGCTTCTATTGTTCGTCGAAGGACAAAACTGTTATTGAATTTCAATTCGGCACCTTTTCAAATATGATTTAAGTGGGTCGTTGATTGTATGATTTTCGTTTGCTTGACATTGACTAGGCACTGTTTCGAGTCGAAATGCTTGATTTGATTTTAATTTCGTGGTAAGGTTTCGCTTTTAGGATTTTCTTGAAAGATTCTAAACCCGAAGGTGCGGAAAAAGCTCTCAAGCACAAAACGGAGTCCATTTTACTCTCTGGTTTGTTCTAGAAAAAGTTTACGCTAAAAAGAAAAGTAAGCCAGCCGCGGAAATCGATCGAGTGATCTTTGACTTATCAGTACCGCACCTTTACAGTTTCAGCCACCGCAACTAGATGAGTGAGTAGCGTTGAACTCAGATGGTGTTACAGTTGACTCTCTGGTTGTCAATATCCAAGGGACCGTCGACGAAGAGAAGCATCAGTTTACAAAACGATGCAAAATGAAGACTCGATTGAAATTTGTTTTTTCTTGCTAACCAGCTTTGAGAGAGAATCGTGACAACGTCCAGCAAACAAAAACAAAGAAATGTCAAACACCCTTCAAAGCTTCGTTTCTCATAGAAAAATGTCCATGCAAGCCATGAGAAAGTGACATTATTGACAACCGGAATAGATGTTTAAAGCAAATAGAATTCAAGGGACCGTCGAGGAAGAGATCCTTCAAGCAAGATTTTTGCCTTCCTCACTGAGGCAAGGCTATAATCCTGCTCTGAAAATGAACTTTTTATTAAAAGCTCCTAGACCCACCTTCATGTATACATATCGACTCAGAATCGAAAACTGAACAAATGTCTGTGTGTGTGTATGTGTGTGTGTATGTGTGTGTGTATGTGTGTGTGTATGTGTGTGTGTATGTGTGTGTATGTATGTATGTGACCAAAATTCTCACTGAGTTTTCTCAGCACTGGCTGAACCGATTTTGATCGAACCAGTTGCATTCGACTTGGTTTAAGGTCCCATACATCGCTTTTGAATTGTTTGAAGTTTCGATAAGTAGTTCAAAAGTTATGTATAAAAACGTGTTTTCGCAAATATCCGGATCTCACTTAAATGTACGTAAACTATGTCCGGATCCATCATCCGACCCATCGTTGGTTAGGCAATTGAGAAGCCTTTCCAATGAGTCCAAAACATTGAAGATCTGGCAACCCTGTCTCGAGTTATGACCACCTAAGTGATATTTATGTACTTTTTTAAAGCCGGATCTCACCTAAATGTATGTAAACTATGTCCGGATCCATCATCCGACCCATCGTTGGTTAGACAATTGAGAGGCCTTTCCAACGAGTCCAAAACATTGAAGATCTGGCAACCCTGTCTCGAGTTATGACCACTTAAGTGATATTTATGTACTTTTTTGAAGCCAGATCTCACTTTTTTTTTTTTATTCTTTGTCCTCTATCTTAACCTATACCCTAACTGGCTCAATCGGCCTTGCCATCACGGAGCCGTGCGTCTATTTATAGATCCGAGATCTATTGTTCTTCGTCTTGATGGATGTTGATGATCTCCTGTGGGTCTTGTTGGAAGAGTCTTCCTTCCTTCCTTCACGCGTTGTGGTGTGGTTGGTTGGTCATCTTCCCGTCCATTCCCCACTCACCCACCGCTAGTTGTTGTAGTGGGGGGAGTGGCATGAGTGTGTGTGTGTGTGTGTGTGGTAATTAATTACCGTGTATCTGTTGCTCCCAGAGGGAGCAGGGGGTTCTGGTTACCACCGAAAAATCGGTGGCGAGGTGACCGGGCGGGATTCGATCCCTGATCGTCTGCTTGAAAGGCAGATCGCTTAACCATTCGGCTAAGTACCCGGACTACCAGATCTCACTTAAATGTACGTAAACTATGTCCGAATCCATCATCCGACCCATCGTTGGTTAGGCAATTGAGAGGCCTTTCCAATGAGTTCAAAACATTGAAGATCTGGCAACCCTGTCTCGAGTTATGACCACTTAAGTGATATTTATGTACTTTTTTAAAGCCGGATATCATTTAAATGTATGTAAACTATGTACGGATCCATCATCCGACCCATCGTTGGTTAGGTAATTGAGAGGCCTTTCCAATGAGTCCAAAACATTGAAGATCTAGCAATCCTGTCTCGAGTTATGACCACCTAAGTGATATTTATGTACTTTTTTGAAGCCGGATCTCACCTAAATGTATGTAAACTATGTCCGGATCCATCATCCGACCCATCGTTGGTTAGGTAATTGAAAGGCCTTTCCAATGAGTCCAAAACATAGAAGATCTGGCAACCCTGTCTCGAGTTATGACCACTTAAGTGATATTTATGTACTTTTTTGAAGCCGGATCTCACCTAAATGTATGTAAACTATGTCCGGATCCATCATCTGACCCATCGTTGGTTTGGCAATTGAGAGGCCTTTCCAATGAGTCCAAAACATTGAAGATCTGGCAACCCTGTCTCGAGTTATTACCACATAAGTTATATCTGTTTTTTTCTGGAACTAAAAAAAGCTGAAATGTGTGTCCAAACCACTCATATTACCCATTTTTGGTAAAAAAAGAGGAAGGCATCAACCACATAGGTGGATTAGGTTAGTTTTTTTTTAGAATTTGAGGTCGCTTTCCTCTCAGTATCTGAATCTGCTGTAGAAGTAAATTCAACAACAAAGTAACCATTGATACGGTAACAATCAACGCAACGATCACCACAGGCTTAAAAAGGAGATAAATTCCAAAAAATCACCTAGCCATCCGACGAAGACAAATGGTGCTACCGTCCGCGCTGGAACCTGCGCCGGACCAAAAATCCACCAGACGTGATTGATGATCGGGATACCCTGCGGTGGAATATGCGCAATCAGCGTGTTAGAATCAATAAAGCAGCTTCTCGCTATTCGGGCAGGTTCCCACTGGGCGTTGTAATTAGCCATCGAGAAGCGCCTACTGGAAGTTCAACGATCCTACCGGGTCAATCGCGGGGCCCAAATTTACCGCTGCCGCAGCCAGTTCACGTGTACATGCTAAACGGCTCAAATGCGGTAAAGAAACAATGCCACACGGAGGGAGAGCGGGACTAACAAAGTAAACAATTAAAGCGGGAAAGTCCGTTATTGAAATTTATCGGTCTGAATCACGACGATGGGTGCCAAAAAAACAACAACCTGAAGAATCGACGCGAGGGGGCAAAAGTGCACATTATCATATCCATAAATAAAAATAAATAACTGACTAAGTAGGTATGAATAAAACTGAACGACTCGAGCAGCTTCCGCGCAGCGGAGAGACTGTGGTCATCTCACCGAGAGTTGAACAACCTTCTTACGACCATTGAGTAGCGTAGCTTACGCTATCGAAGGTGTCAACGTAGGAGGTGGAACAAATCCGGAGCACCGGAGTACACATTCGACGGTTCATTTACATATTTACAGTTAGCGCGGTGGAGTTGTTCTGTGGCGCACAGAGCGAGAACCGGAGAGATCCGTTAGGAAGTATGCAGAGAGAGAGAGAGTCGTTTGAATTGTTTCAAGTTCGACAAATTCAAGTTCAATAGCGCAACGAAAAGGCCCGGTGGAACTTGGGAAATAAATTATTTATTGCTTCCAAACTCGCGCCAGAGTCAAAGCCCGGCAAATGTATGTCGACAGCGGAGGGAGCGAGCGGGAGCTCGAGGGGTCAACCCGTACACAATAACACAATCGTTGACGTCGATGCTCTGGAAAGCACAGCTCTCGGCGAGATTTGAATAGGCCCCGCTAGGGGGCCAGAGCAGCGCGACAAGTAAGACACGACACGGTCAAATTCAATGGGCTGAACACAGCTGCGCACAAGCTCTCTCGCGTGGGGAGACCTTTCCAGCTCTCATCTGCACGACGGACTTCGCTGGACGAAGTTATTTATGATTTGTTTGCGGGACGTTATGAATAGCTGGGCTGTGGACAGGTTGTCGATCGCGCCGTTCTGAACCCGGAGGGTGGGCTTGGGGAAAAAACGGTACTGGCAATTACAATGGGTTCATTGGTTCGAACGGCTTGTTGGAGTGTTGTGCAGATGTTAAAATGTCTAACGAAACTAGCCAGATCAAAACCGAACAATTCCGTCAAATACTTTTTGCTAAACTTTGGAACTACAGATTAAAAAATGTCTCAAACAATAAGTTTATATCGATTTCCAAAAATCTGGAAACCATGTTCGTAGATTTTCCGTCAATTTGGCATCACTGTCGGCGAAGCATTTGCAAAGTGAACTCTACCATTTCTTATGGTGGTTTACAGCGCAAGTTCGACCTAACGAAATATCATTGGAGTACCCCTCGGACAAGTGAGGTCAACCCCCGTTCATCTCGCCTAATTAGGTACCGATTGTGCTCGCACACCGGCTCATTAGCCCCGCTCGTACACACAATGTTGCACACACGAGTTCGGCTTCTGCTGCTGACACACTTCATCTTCCGCTTTTGGTCGTTGGTCTCTGCGGGAGAGCGGGCGCGCGCGGTCACGAGTCGTGATGCTGCATCCCGTTATGCCCCAAAATGTCAGGCAGACGAACGCGGACAGACAGACAACCGCAACTGGCTGTGATCGCTATCACTCTCTCTGCACGTCTCAGCTGACCAGGGTGAGTGGTGGTGGGTGATCGCGAGAGGGGCCAGCTCGAAACCGTTAAAAAACGTGACAAAACCACCGGGCGAAAGCACTTATCGGGTGCGCGGAGAAATTCCTCGTTCTCAACGAGGTGACCAGCTCTGACCAATATTGGCTTGTGCTACAGTGAGCCTCCGCTGGTTCAGGCTGTCAAGCACGGAAAAGGTGACCTGTTCAGCGATCGCTACCTTGGACGTCTTCCCAGTTTCGCCTTTCAGCTGTCCGTCCGTTCGTCAACGCGCGAGATAAGTCCCCCTCCATGGGTCATTTAATTACTGTTTTTTTTTTGATTGCACGTTCGATATAAGGCGATCGGATGAAGGTAATCCCCGAAACGGATTCCTCCACCGGGAGAGAGCGTGAGCGAGGGTAAACAAACGACCTGACATCGCGGACACCTTTCGGAGATCGCGCAGCGATCGTTCGTCACTTGGCACACTCTTTTTCTCTCATTCGCGGGCAGCACTCGATATTATGCCGTTATACTTAACAGTATCTTTTTGATTAGTGGTTTGACGCGGCGGGGTGTACCGAGTGGAACGTCACGATCCCCACGCAAAGCGTGGTTCTGAAATTGATTTTTCGGGAGAAAAATTTGGCGATCGTAGGTAGCTCCAAAACTTCAAATTATACAAATTAAGTAAACGAAACAATGAGGTTATGGGAAAGTTGTAAACACTAAATTTCCATCGCACGATCCCCAATCCAGACCGGCTCTCGAAGAGAGGCCAAAGAAAGAACCCGCACAACAAGTTAATGTTCATATCCGGTACCGAGCATCGTCCAAACGTTTCTCAAGGGTTCTCAAGCAGATCCTCAAGCGCCTTCGCGTCGTTTTGAGCAAATACACGCACCACCGCCCCAAAAAAGACCCTTCTTCAGGTAGCGCGCGGCGATGTTTAAGATGAAGGTCAACATCGATCACACGAGAAAGATTGCGTGCCGGTTGAACTTGAACAACTGGTCCGAGACTTGAGTTCCCGCCGCCGTCAACAATGTCCAGCACGTATCGAGTTTCGTCCCTGCGGAACCTGTTGCGGTGGAGATTCAAGCCGTTGTAAAGTATTATGTTTCCCAAAGCCCGACCCTCAGCTCGGGGGCTACCTTTTTTCGCTTCTCAGAGGGCTGGTGCAACCTTAAAAATACAGTCCCGCCGCCACTCTTTTCCACCCTACAAGTTTAAGACAAAGTGCAGAAAAGGCCTGTTTCATTCTGGCAATAAGAGACGTGCTGGTTTCGGTTATGTACCGAAATAACAGGTTTCAGGACGGGGTCCAAATAATAGGGTTTGTTTGCGGTGTGCAGTGATCGCACGGTGTGGACAAGCACTGAGCAGTGATTTGAGTGATCCAGAACCGGTCCTGCCGGTCGATTAGGTGGTTCCCGCCATTTCTGAAGACAATACGTTTGATGGCCGGTTTTGCGCGAAAAACTGTTGACAGATATTACGAAACTTGATGCAGTTTGAAATTTCAAGTTGATCAAGACTTTGAAATCACTTCAGAGTCAGCCAATAGTGAAATTGGAGGCTGACCTTGCAATTGATCACCAACGGCGCCCGCCTTGTCGGAATGCAGATCTCGAGGTCAATTGTAAGGAAATGTACAGTGGTGAATTTCCGTTCGTTCAAATTGACTGTTAAAAACTGTTCGGTTCAAATTTCCCGTTTTACAACAAATTGGTAATGACTTCGGTCACAATCTTCTCCCTTCCCTGCTTGTCACACCGACCGGAAACGATTTCCGATGCCTCGCAAAAACAACCAAACCAAACGGATGAATCTCCCGCTACGAAAATTAGTCTCCCGAAATCAGCCGCCAAAAAAATAAGCAAACTCGTCAAATAACTTAAAGTCGTTAAACACTTCCCTGCGCTCGCGATAACAGATGGTTCGAACGGGTTTTTTGTTTTCTTTCGATGACTCGCCGGGGTTGTAAATTTGTTCTTCATTGGAAAGTGAGTCGCGCGGAAGCCAGACCGGAAACGAATATTTTGAATTTATTAGTGCGGATTCCGCGCGGGAAACCGGTTTAAGTGGGTTAAAAGTGTGTGAAAGCTTGGAGGACTCCCTGCTAAAAATAATCAATCTACGCATCGGTACGGACAGGGGCAACATTTTGACATTTGAAGCTAATATTGCACTTGTCCCGGCCTATGCGTGGAGTTGGCATTCATCGAGAGTTGGGGGAGGCTTCAGAGTGGCAGATTTTTACTTATTATGTTTGATAAATCCATTTGGAGTAAACTGATGTACTAAACGACTTGTTTTCTTCTTCTCCTTTCAGATTTTTCTTGTAATACTATCCAGTACCCACTTAATCTAAGACTGAGCAACAGAGATCTGCAAACACAATCTACATCAAGATTATTCTTTCGAACCGATACCGTCCAGCAACAAAAAAAGGTATGTTGAACATCGCCGATATTGATCCAATCGGTAATTTGATAACTTTTCGGTCCAGATAACATAAGGGTACGACCCGGAAAACCCCGTAGTATCGGGTGACCCGTTGTGACCTTTTTTGGGTGGTACCTTCCATCGCATTACACTTGATCGAAGTTGACAGTTATGGTTTCCTGGCCAAACTGGTTCTTCAACGGACTTGACCTGGGCGCCTTCGGATAATGAAGATCAATCGAGCCCATTACGCGAACAACTCCAGTCATTATCCGCACATAATTGCGCGAAGCGCAAGGTACAAAAGCGGCGACCGCGCGTTCTAATCCGTTCTGGTTGATACAGTTAGGTGAAATTCCTATCATCAAGCGTTTTAGCTGAATTACGACGAGTCGACAACCGTTGAGAAAGTCGACGCGTGCCCGGCGCCATTGTGTAGCGCGTGTGCCGCGCTCGTTGTTTGCACAAATCTTCAACAACAACGAAACGCCCCGACACCAAAGTGTTAAAAGATCATCAACGCCCCCCGTTGGATAATAAGACGCGGGCGGGGTGGTGTCAAAGAAACAATAGAATCAAGGTGAAATTATGAAGACAACGGGAGAAAGAGTCTATTTTCTACAGCGCGCCCGTTGTTGGCACTTGAGAGTGCCGTGATTTAATTACAATATTCATTAGCTATTACCGCAGACAAAGCGATGGCAACTTAGAGGTGTCTGTTTTGTTTTACAAGCTGTTGGTATTTGTGGCATCGTTTATCAGCTATTATCAATCTGACATGAACGGTTTAGCGAGGGTAGAATAACAGAGGCTCAACAGTGACCTTGATCCACCCAGTTTGATTTGGGTGTAGCATCGTACTTGATTTGACAGTTAACGGTTGATATTTTACGTCACCTCAATTACAAATGGCATTGAACTGTCATGATTCACACGGAAAACCGGGGTTATGCATAAAAGTATAATTTTCAGGTTAATTTTCTACTTCTGTTTTGAAGCAACTCTGTGACTAAACTAGAAAGATTCAAGTCTGATCTAAGGTATCCAAAACTTGCAGACTGTCAAAACAGCTCAGAAATTCAAAGATGATGCACGAAGTTCATAGTTCTACCACTGCTTTTGGTGGTACACATGAACAGTTCATTCCCAGACAGTCTGGAGTGCACGGGGGACTGCAAGAACAGCGAAAAAAGGCCTTCCACGTCGCCCACACACGAATCAGATTACACCGAGCCGGCAAGAAGGCACCGAGCGCTAACAAGCCCAGCGATAATTACCGACATAAACAATCCGCTTCGTCGCATACCGTTTTTTCGCTGTGCCAGAATGTCGGTTTATCGCCGGTTTGGTTGGGCTTTTCTCGTTAATTTGCTTACGAGTCAAAATTTACAGCTATAGAGACATCATCCAGCGTCAGCGTCAAGCCGGTAACAAAACAAACTCCGGATGAAAGCTGAATCTTGGAAGAAATGTAAACAGCCAAATCATCGCGCCACCACCAAAGGTGTACACCCAAACGAGAGAGATCGGACAGTGGATTGTTGTATCAAAGTTGCTCTGCATCCGATATCGCTCAGTTTTTTCGAGCTGAATGTCTGATATTGAGCTAACTTTTCTGCAGGGAAGGTCTGCGAACGTGACGGCTCTTTGTTTACGTCAGTACACTGTGACAAGAGTTTACTTATTTTACTACCAATTTCTCTATCTTGAGTGTTACAAAGCAAATCCACTGTGACGCAAAATGGAAATCGCGGAATTTGCGTTAACGGTTGTCAATAACTCGCAAGAAGTTCTTATCGAATACCTACGACCAGCACTAATGCTTACGACCAGTGCGAAATAATTGACACTAGCGCCAATTACGACGTAATTAACGATCGAAACCCCTTGGCTCGACCTACGCGCCCGCTCGTTTTACGAGCTTCTCGTAAAACCATTTGTTGGAAAATTAGAATTAAACTTCACGTGGGATCGAGCGAGCTTTATGGCTTTATATACTCTCGCCCAGCATCCGCTTCCAAGATGCTCGTATGAGTAGTGGGTCAAATCATTGATTCCCGACCGACGATGGTATCAGAACCGGCCAGTAAAGCACTCTCAGCAGCACTTACACCTTTGGCCGTTCCCGTGAGCGCCTCGTAATGGGCGCTGGAAAATTGCAAATCCCATGTTACGCGGCGCGTACTTAAAATTGTAATTAAATTAATGCTGGATTAACTTTACTACCCTCGTGGGTTCATCTAACGGTCCCTTGCTCGTCGTATCGTGAAATATCAATCTCGTAGAGCCCTCGACACACATCGTAGACACGTCATGATCTCACGATTGGCACCACGCATCCCGTCGCGCGCGCGGTTCCTGAAGTTCCCGTCATCATCCTTCCTCCAGAGAAGTTGTACGGAGAGACGCGAGAGGCTTCGATCAATTACGGGCGACCATTGTCAGCCGCTAGGGCTAATGAACTTTTGACAGTCATGCAGCCGGTGGTGCTGACGGGCCACTTCTTTACCCTGACATTGAATTGCGTTGACTGCGGAGTGCCGTAATGGTATTCATGCTAATGGCCCCCGCGGCCACACAGATTCTCCCGCGCGCCGGGTGACACTCTAATGGTGATGGGAATTTTCATATAAACAGCAAAATTATCATACCGCTTTGTCTGAGTTGTCTACTTCCTACAACCCACGGTGTTGTGGGGGCTACCTGCGTAGCTGGGCTTTAATTTGTTCTTCCAATTTGTTTACAAAGTTTCCCTCACGGTAAAGAGCCTCATTTTCCCGTGCTCCAGCACCAACTATCATAAAAGTCAAATAAATTTAATTGTTAAACTGTTCCCGATCCAGCAGCAGCGCGTCTGGGTCTACAAAACGTGCGAGCGTAAGAGCGCAAATTTAAATGGAAATAATAATAGTAAAATAGGGTAAATGGGAGTGATGATCCGGATGATTAACTCACCGAACTACATGAACCCTGCCGGGCGCTCGTGAGGCCCTCCCGGGTGTGGAACGACGTGGATCAAGGCACACGGCCATACAGCCAATAAAAAGCGAGGCACTTATCCATTAGCTGAATCGTTGTACTCTGCTCTTCTTCCGTTCCTCCTCCGCCGTAGAGTCGAGCCTGCCGTAATGAAATTTAACAGTTAAGGTTAGGTTCAATCTTGGGGGATGAATAGGAGGAATACCAGCATGATCGTCGGCGTAGACGAGCTCGGTGTGGGAGTTCTGTGCGGTCTATGCACTTTCCTGTCGAAATGCTTCGAGAGAAACGTTGACATTGAGCCCCGGACGGATCGTAAATTGTCTTCCTTTTTCCTGCAAAGACGCACTCGCGACCGTAATGAGGCAGTAATATTCAGCAGTAATTGCGCGGTTGACTTCTTTGTGTGGCGGCGCGGGCCCATTTCGGTGATCGGACGGACAAGATACGTCGTCGGCAGAAATGTAGCTAAATGGGATCATATTTGTCAAAGATCGGGAAGAATGCTGCGCGCGGGAAACTTGCCTGGCTGCGGATGACGCGCGCAAACGTCAACTGTCAAAGCGGCCCTTTAGGAACGCTGCGCAAAGATCGCTTCCCCGTGATGGTCTCACGGAGAAGACGTGTAGCGCAATTACCGCAGCTATTCATAACGATGAAAAATCATAATATTGCCAGCTAATAGAGTAGATCGCGCCGGTCTGTTCAGCGAGGTTCCGCCGCGACCCATAACTGTTTGTTGGTACTTTGAGATTTATATCCCTGGAATCCGCTGCTCGAGTGCCAGCTCACGGAAACAAGCGTCGTTATTCATCGCGTTCTCACAAGAGCTCGGGTGATATATTGTGCTCTCCACTGTGTGTTTATCATCTCCGATTTCGCGCTTGATCAGCTGAATTAAATATGCGCGCACGCCCGAGCAGAGAGCGCCCATTCAGCGCCGGGCTTTTTATGTGCTATTCTCGCTCTACGAGAGTTGACGTTTCCAAAGGTCCAGACAAAGCAGCGCTACTCTCCGCTCCGCAGAGCCGTTCCTCTTCCGGTTTATTGAACGGTCCACTTCAGTCGAACGCGTTACATAATAGGCGTGACACAAACCCGGTCGAACTGGTTTCTCGCTGGGCCAAAGCTGGGTTGGGTCGCGAACCACTTCTTCGTTCTCTCTGTGTGACATTATTCCTGGGGGTAAGAAGTATAATTGCGATCGCGCAGGCACCACACAGACACTCGTAGCAGCAGTTCGTTCACCTTTGTCACAGTTTTCAAGATCTGTGCAACGGGACCTGTGCGGAGAAATGCACTTTGGAGAGGAGTGGTGTACACCCATTGAACTGACGCGAAGTCAACGCCAAAGTCGTAAAGCAATTATCAACGCACCGCGAGAACAAGCAGTATAAATTTAATAACTTGGAGTAAATCATTGCTGGGTGCAGCCCGAGAAACCCATAAACTACATCTGCGCCCGCCGATGGCGGATGCTGACGGCTAATTGAGGAAATTGTAATGCACCGAAGAGTTCGTTTCCTTTGGAGCTTTTTGTTTCTTGTTCTTGTCCGTGCCGGCCCACCACGTTTCAAGGTGCAAGGCACGGCAACAATGCATCAATTCTTCTCCGGCGGACCGACCGAGCGAGAGTAACATTGACGTTGATGATATAATCGAAAAAGTGCAATGACCAATCTTGACGTCCGTTCGCTGGCCGACGTTCCTGAAGGGGCACAACCCGCGCGAGAAATAAATCACTTTACTCTTTATGACTCGGCGTGATCTCCTTCTCGAATGGACGCACTGTCTGTCTGTATGCAGATTTGGGTGCGTCTGTATGGCGAGAGCTCAACGAGAACGTGACCCTGTAAGCATTGAACGAATTCCTGACTTTGGCCTGGTTTGGTCGTAATCTCATCGGCGAAGCCTGTTTTACAGTTATCTTTGGACTCTGCGGAGGCTCGACTTTCTGGACTGCCCACTAACGAATGATTTCTCTTCTCTGTTTCAGATATTCAACTCTAATCTTAAGGACCCCCTTCGTAACGATACTCCTCCATCGAGCAATATATACGCATTAAGGATAGAGTTAAGCGCACCGCAATCGTAAACTGCAATCATCTTCACGAAGCAAGCTTCAGGCTGTCAACTCAACCAAATATTTAGAGTACTACGCACCTAGCATCTAAGAGCAACTATTTATAACAAGCCGCGTCCAAAATGTTACCAAGCAATCAGCAACATCAGCAGACGGCGGAGCAGCAGCAGCAGCAGCAGCAACATCTGCTCAACACGGTGGGCATGAGCAGCCCGTACACGGCGACATCGACTAGCTACAGCATGAGCTACCCGGTCATCAGCGGACACCATCTCAACGAAAACAACAACCTGGTGATGCACCCTTCGTACGGTAAACCGGCGGCACACGTGGCCCACCAGCTTCCGCCGGCTTCGCTCATCACGCTGCAACCGGTCACGATGGACGGACACCACTCGACGTTGCACCACGGGCTAGGACCACAGCCGCCGCACACCGTCACATCGCTTGCGCCGCCACCACAGATGCATCAGTCCGAAATGTCCCACATGTCCCAACAGCAGCAAGCGTCCAACTCACAGTGCCCTTCGGGCATGTCCAGCATGTCCGGATCGTCGATGAACGACGGCAGTGGTATGTATTTGGGGGTCGATTTTCGTCCCCCAAGGGTGTGTGTAAGTGCAAGCGAACTCCTTCTCGTTACAGCATTCACTAATCTAGCTTAGGTTCATCGGAGGCATCACTAATCGGCTTTGAGTTGCCCAGGTTGAGCGTTGAAGAACAACCTCAAACGAATTGTGAGGACGGAATGAGTGCAACCATAATGTATATAACTCAAACTCGATAACCATCGCTCATTCATTGTTCTATCCGCAAATCTGTTGAAAGTTGCTCTCCACCTCTACCTGTGTAGCTCTAAACCGATCATGTTCCTGATCCGGATGGAGCTGTGGCAACTGGATGGCGCTATTCGACTAACCTCCCGAGCAGCATTTATACCAAGAACCCTACAAGAGCTCTTCACGAGCGCCCTGTAGCTTCCTTGCTGTAAATCGCTGCCGCATGTGCATGACCCGTAACAAACTGACCCTCACGAGACTAAACGACTAAATCGCGGACACCCTAACCCACTTCCTAAGCTCAACCGAAGAAGGGGCATCGTTATCAACCCCCGCGGCACGACTAATAACTCACGAGGGCTGTGCTGCCCGAAAAAGGCAGCGGGGTCAATCGCGCGAAGAACCGTTGGCCCCGCGTTGCTCGGGGGGGTTAATTTGCCGTGCTCAAATGAGACGCGTAATAGTTTCGCCTTAATCCGCCCTCTTTCGGATGACCGAGAAGGAGCGCGCCAAAGCGGATTCACGGAAACCGATTTGACTTCTGCGAAATGGGTTAAAAGTAGGCTAGGGCCGAACCAAATTCGCAGCGCGCCCCGTGGCCAACAGATTGAACGTTGCAAGCTGCAGTCCGAGAACCTTGATCGTGGCGTTTGCATGCCGGGGTGAAAGAGACTGATCCTAATGTATTCCGTGCAGCGAGCCCAATTATTACCATAACTTTACACACAGCTGAAGACGCGGTTAACGAGCTTCCAAGCACCACACTTGGGATCATATTTACCAAAGATCACAAGACTTGGCACACTTGGCATAAGCAGGCGTGACATGACACCGCGGCTGGGGCTTTGTTTACGGCCGGGGCTCTGCTGAGTCAGCTGTCACTTGCGGTGACCCCTTTGGGATCGATCGATGAGTGTTTGGAAAACAAAGCGCGCGCTCGTACACACCCACACGCGCGTTCCCTGCCAATACGATCGTCTTCATTCCTGGAACCGGGATTTGCGCGCGTTCTACGAGAGAAAGAGAGCTGGAAGACCCGCTAATTAGTCAATTTTTTCACCGTTAGTGCCGCGAGCGAAGGCCTGTCCATAATAAAAACGATACACTTCATCATATTGAATTGTGTGTTGTGGTGCTCCACAGAGGGTTGGAGGAGGAGAAGACCCGCCGTAAGCCGTCCGCACCGCAGCACCGATGATGGTGATAGAAACAGATTATACAGTCAGCAAGTTCTGCTAAACGAAACGAAAATTATTTAGCAGGAAGCGAAGATGAAAATATAGACGGGTCGAGTCTTACGGAAGACGCTGGAGAGAGGAGTGAATTAAATAAACAAATGGAAGGAAAACACTGGAGACTGTCGAGAGACTTCGTCTCGACTGTGTGTTGTGATCGTAAAAATTCCAGCTAACGGAATCCTATTACCAGTCTCTTTTTCTGCGGCCGTGGCCGGGCCCCGTAGCGATTCTGAAAAGTTCTTCCTGAAGTTCCTTCGGTCGGCAGTAGCTGGACCCGGGGTGGCCCTTTGTTGTATATAGATTGGAATTTAAGACCGTGGCAACCCGTTGGAAACTGCACAGTCTGCAATTCTACAAAGCTTTGCCACGTAATGATTCATCATGCTGCAACCAATTGAACACGGCGTTGTACTACGTGATCTTGATTTGCCGAACACGAAATGATCGGCCAGAGTGTGGTGGATACAAAGTTGCACTGCCACCGTTGGTGGCAAGTGCAGCAAACACGTGGTAACGTGGCGCGAGATGTAATTGCATCCTGCAACAGGCACCTAATTATCTTCAGTAACGATGAGTTGCGTTTTGTAGTCGCGGTTTCGTTCACGGCGAAGAATGGGATCCATTCTACTAGGGCGACTTTAACAGACTTTCCTTTTGGTCAATCGCGCCGCGCCGCTCGGCCCAGAACCAGAACTAATTTACATAACCTCAACCACACGACGCGCGGCAAGTTCGGCAAACTTTCAAAGAGACCATCGCTGCCCGGAAACCGCACATTTCTTCATAAATCAATCCTATTGGACATTTCCCTGTAGACGGATGAATCATTTGTTCGGAGATGGGCTACGAACGCATAACGGCACCAATTTGTCACAGACAAACAGACGTGTCTGCTTGTCTGTGGTACAGTTTCAGCACGTGCTCGTTCCTCCGATCGGCTCCCGCAAGCTTATACTTCCTAATTGTATTTAATTTCAAGGCAAATTGGGCTGAAGATCCACGGAAAATTCACCAAAACGAAGCGCACTCCAAGTGTTCAATTCGTTTCTAATGCCACGATTATCTGGCGTAATTGCTTGTTAGCTTGTTTCGCGCAGCCGCGAAGTAGAAATTGTTCGTTCAATTCAATAATTTGATTTGATATTTCGGTCTAGTGAAAATCTTCACTACCAAACCTCTAGTCAAGGGTATCAGTGCAATGGTTTACAAAAACAAAAAAATAAATAAGAAAAACATTCGGAGCCCCCTGTTGAACAGTCAAGTCCCATTGTATATCGTTAGACTAAATTAACAATTAACATTCGCTTAGATTAGTATCTGTGAATAAAACTTTTAAAAATCCAAAACAGCACCATGTATGGAAATGACAAGCAGAAACGGTGGAACTAGGCACATCGTCCTAAAGGTGAATTCACAGACATGCAGATGTAATTCTTTTCAAAAAACCAACTATCATTTCATTTAAGAGCCATTTAAATGAGCTGTGGTGAATACAAATTTTCCGTGGTGAGTTTCCGACCATTCAGTTTGGCCGTTAAATTGCTGATTGAAGGTTTTTAGGAGAGATTTACGTCTGTTTGTGTGGTGAATCAGATTTATTCGTGAACCAACTGAATTCGAAAATGCATTTTTTACCATTTTCGGCAAAACCTAAAACTAGCTTCGATTCGGAGGTGCAACCAACTTTGCCTCGCACACTCTGTAGCGTGACAGGTCGTAACGCTCGATGGCACATGGTGATTACGGTTAGCCTGATCTGACTCGACGTTTTTGGCAAACCACCGGGCAACGATGATAATTTCCCCCCAGCCAAAAAAAAATAAGCAACATTGCCAAAATGGTGCGCCCCTCGGCAGATTATATCATCTTACACCCATTTCATGTTGTTGTGGCTTTCGAGTGGCTTCTGTAGGGGCCATTGTAGGGCCGTTTTGGAGAGATTAATTAGTACTGGCAAAGCCAACCTGGCAGCACCAGCTGCCGAAGCCCCAGAGACAGGAAGTTTGCCGGTTTTCTTCTTACCACTCTCGTGCGCATCTCGCCGGTAGAACCCCCGAAGCCACTCTTCCGAATTATAACCCCCACCGAAATTGTGGCATGCACTTTTTGGACGATCGTAAAATGTGCAGCTTGCATCACGCTCGATCTCCTCAACACACGGCAACATGTGCAAGATGTGCAAGCCATTTTGCGAGAGTCATTTTCCAGTCCAGCAGCGGTCCTTGAAAACGGAGGCCCCGAAAATACCTGTCTTCTCGGTTCTCGGGACTAATTCTGGTTTTTGCGGTTGCCGGGCCGGTCCTCCTTGGAAGAGCACCATTTCATCGAAAAGGTGCTGTCCGACGCCAAAAAAAACAAGCTGCCTGCCTTTACGGTTCGCTGTGCGCCGGGGTTTCTTAACATTTTTTGCATGAGAAGTTGCGCATCTCTCGAATTACCTGGAAAAAAGGAAAACGAATTAACCTAACTGTTGTTTTGCCTTTCCACATGGTGCTGTTTTAGCGTTTCTTGAAGGATATTATCGATCGTAACACGAACAAAAGTACTAAAAATTACTAATTGATTCTCATTCCACAATTAAAACCATATCAAATTAACACAAAATTAACCGCGAGTAACACCTTAAAACTAAATAATTGTGATAAATCAAAAGAGTGATCTTTAAAAAAAGAGAGAGATTAGGGCTCCGAATGTAGGACGTGACTTGTGCCTGTTTGCTGAATTTTAAATGGTCAAATTGCACTTGTCCCGGCCTGCAGCCACGAGCCGAATGTCATCGAAGAACAACAGTGCAGTGCAGTGAGTGTTTTGCGACACACTACAGTGATTTAAGGAAAAGACTTCAACGGTAAGCGAGGAACTCGAGCTCTACTGGGCGGCGAAGTAAAAAGTGAATAAACTCAAGTCGTTGAAACTGTTTTAAAACTGCAAAAGTGAGCAGCTTTTCAGTTCATAGAACATAAAAGAAATTCCCAAACTCAATATGCGAGAATGTATCGAAGAGCAAAAAAATAATTTTGAAACCAAATATTGAAAGGCAATTTTTATAATTGAAATTTGTTTTTTTTTAATTCGTTGGGGCCATCTACAAAACACTTGGACAATAAGGAGAGCAAAGGGTTAGTGATTTTCCACGATCTAAACAAAGATAATTTTATTGGTATAAGCAATTGTCCCGAAGGGGGAGGGCTCCTAAATTTCCACGTGGTTTATGAAATCAAATCAAAATCAAATTATTCGCTCTACAGCATTGCCTTGGCGTTCCCGATTACGGGATTCCTACTCGAAACTTGATGTCCGAAGGCTTGATTGTTGAGGCAATTGCAAACCTCTTTTTACACCTAAGCTTCCATCCACCCCGGAATTCGAACTGACGATCTTTGGATTGTGAGTCCAACTGCCTACCAGCGACTCCACCGAGGCAGGACCCAGGGAGACGACTCCTACACCTGGACTGAGCTGTCGACCTAACCTCTAGGTTAGACCGGGGCCAACATTTACTTCCCCATCCGACGGAAGGCGTGATCAGACAAATCTCGTCTCAAAATTTGCCACCGGGACCTTCTGGGATCGAACCCAGGCCGACTGGGTGAGAGGCAATCACGCTTACCCCTACACCACGGTCCCGGCTCACGTGGTTTATGAATGTGCCCTTTTTCGAAAAAGTTTAAAATAAACTTTGGGTTGAAATAATATTAATTGGCTGTAATAAACTTGTTTTCGACTGTACACACCAGATAAGGATATATTTTCCAACAATTTTGCAAAATATCAACAATTCGGGAAAAAAAGATTCCTGTAATTGGTATCAATATTGAAATAATGTAAAAAGAATAAAAAGCCCTTCTTTTATTAAAGAAGGCATAAATAAACGTTCTGCCATGAATCATTGAAGTTACGTGGAAAGCTTATGTGGTGCCTATTTTTTCACTAAAGTTTTCACGTAACTTCTACGAGGTGACTCTAGTGGAAACGGAATTTGCTTGGCCAGATCATGGATCCATGTACTGCAGGTCAGTTCAGAAGTAGTCTAACGTCAAAACAATAATAATGCAAAAGGATCAGATCGGGGCCAGTGGATTTAATTTTTTTATTTCTTGAAATTAATTTTCATTTGCACTTTTTATTAAAAGTATATCAAATTCGAAGAAAATTTTTAAGAATTAACTCTAGAAATATTGTTGCGTTACTTTTTTTCTAATTTATTTAAAAAATATTTTGCATTGACGATCCCCTCGTCATTTTTCATCAGTCCAGAATCCAATTTCTGAAAGAAAGTGTTTTTTTGTAAAGAATAGAAGTATTACCAATTTTTTTGAACTAAAAAATAATAAATATAAATATTTTTTATTTCTAAAAGAGAAAAGAGAACAAAAAAATGTGCACAAAATTTACCAATGTCGTAGAAAAAATGGTTATGTAAATTTTGAAAATACTTTTATTGAAAATCTTAACAAATTTTGTGGTCCTTTGCCTTAGCAGATACATCAAATAGCTCTTACTTCCAGATAAAATTATTTTAGTACAATTAAACAGTACTAGTGACTTTATACACAAAACTGTTTTTTATAAACTTATTATTTAATAAAAAAAATTTCAATTAATATTTTGTAGAGGTGGGCAAAACCGTTCTTTTTTAGGAGCCGCTCATTTTCGTTCGCTCTTTAAAAAGAGCCGCTCTTTTGAACGGTTCTTTCGCTCTTTTTCAAAATTTAGATTAAATGGGTTTTTTTTTTCAAGAATCGTGTGATTTTATAAGTTATTTCACATTATACTTTTATAAATTAGGCCGTACCAAACATTTTTTGAAGTTTACTATGTCCCTCAACTCTAGCCAAAGTAGCAAAAAAATAACAAGCTATGGTATAAACATTTTAATGAAAAAAGAGTTTTAAAATGCATCTTACACATCCCCAGTTGCATTGCAATCATTAGATTTAAAAATATCGAAGTATTAATGAACCGTTTTTAAGCCAAAAAAAAAACTTTTTGCATTACTGTGCAAACGGAATTTCACAAAAATTCAAAATATTTTTGATCGATCCCAAAATGCTTTTTATTTTTTTCAGTTGATAAGACTTCTATTTCCATTAAAATTTGGAAGTGTTTTGAAAAAAAAATTTGTTTTGCCCCCTGAATTTTTGGACCGATTTTGAAGGGGAGGGGTGACATAAAGTTTGAAAAATGTTTGTAACGGCCATATTTGATGAATAAAATAAATAAATCTGAAAACGAGAAGATGCCCTTGAAAACCATATGTTTTGGTGGTCTCTATGTCAAGATTTCTACTCAAAACTAAACATTCGAGTAATTGAATGGCATCCAAACTGAAATCTAGGATGCTGGAAAAATTGATATTGATTTTAAAATTGCGTTTATTTCTGAAAGACTAATGCTGATATTTTATTTGGAGAAAATATTATGTGAACTCTTCTCTACATTCTGATTTAATAGATAAGGTTTAATCGGACAAAATGATTATTTTTTTCCGAAATTTCTCAAATATTCAGTAGATTTTTGGTAATATTTGACAAATTATGCTATTTGAAATGCTCAAATTTGTATTCCGGTATTACTTTAATGTACAATCAGTTGTACAATGAAAAGTTTACTTCATTTTGTTTTGAAATTCATTTACTTTTGGTATTAATTTTTCTAAGCATTGAAATTTTCCAAAACAAATTTAATACTACATTTTTTGGAAATTCAATAACTTATATTTATAACAAAAATCATTCCATCTTGAGCCGGTTCTTTCAAAAGACCGGAATTTGAAAAAGAACCGCGGTTCTTTTTTTGTGAGCCATGGTTCGTTCGCTCTTTTCAGTGAACCGGCTCTTGGAGCGGTTCGCTCTTTTCAGTGAACCGGCTCTTGGAGCGGTTCGCTCTTTTTTTGCCCACCTCTTATATTTTGGAAACCGAAAATATTTAGATTCTATTGAGTAAAATATTTAAAAACATTGTCAATATCACTTGAAAGAAGTTAAATCGAGGTTAACCATCAATCCCATGTTATTGTATATATAATTGAAATAATCAGTGGTAATCAAAAATCAGTTGGGGATTATTTTTAAGCGATTTTTTTGAGTCTTTACTATAAAACAAAATCTTGTCAACCAAAATTACAAAAAAAAAATCGTAGTTTTCCAGATTTTTGCAGCGGTTTCATTGTTATCAAAAATTCTATCCAATCTATACAAGAATAATTGCGGTAAAACTTAAATTTCTAAAACTTTATTTTCCAATAAAGTGACAGTGATTTAAATGTCCACAACTTCAACACTATTCAACGGCTCACTCTTGGAGCAGCTATAACCGTTCACCGTTTGTTCTGGACCTCTCAACATGATGTATCCAATCGCGCGGTAGCTTTTTTTCCCGAGCCACCGTTTAACCTAATTTCTTCGCACCTTCCTCACAAGCGTCGCCACACTTGCTGCCGCCGGCCGTATGAGCCATTGACATCAGCCACGAGATGACAAATTACCGCGTGTGGGCCGAAACCCCCCGTTTCGAGAGAGATGAGTGATTTCTCTCGATGCTTACCTTTTCTTCTGTGCCCGGGAGGTAAGAGAGGAAGTGGCAAACACTGACTGACTGATGCGCGCAAAGAGGAAGACACGACAAAAAAAATAACATCTTAGACGCGAACCATCAGTCCAAACATACGAGAAAATTTACCGCTAAGTTTTACAATAACAAATATATACGCACCAGAAGATTCAGCTCGACAACGATAGGTGGTAGTGTTTTTATGTGGGGTTGTCATTTGGGAATTTTCACCGTTGAAAGTGTGCGCCTTTTTGACCGGCACCTGTAGGCATCTTGGGTGATCTGTCCCTGCTTTAAAGTCCTCTACACGCGAGTTAAATTTACCATTATATACCAATCCGGATATTGAAAAAAAAATATATGTTTTTTCAATATTTAGGCTGACATTATGAATAAGGACTGCTAAAAAATAAACTTAGAAGAATATATGCTTTATAAGCTTTTTAACATTTAAATTGCTTCAGTAATTTAAATATAGCAAAATTTAGATTTAACTGGATAAAACAATAACAGAAATTCCAAAAAATTTATAAAATTTTACATGTTCAAGAAATTTAAGAATAATAATTTGAAAAAAAAATCAATAATTTCATGAATTTAAATTTATTAATGTTTAAGAAATTCAAAAACCGCATGCATAAAATGCAGCATAAAAAAGGTTAAAAAACATAAATATTGAAAAAAAAAAATATTAACGAGGGTAACAAAACCTATGTCAGACATTCAAGACAGCCAAAAAAATTGAAAATATCAAACAAAACTCAAAAAAGACTTAAATTTAAAATAAAACAAAGGTTTTAGAGTTTTTATCGTAAAAACAATCAAAAATTTTAAAGAATTGAAGAAATACAAAAAAAAACAAGAAATTCAAAAAAAAAATAAGTAATACAAGAAATTCAAGAAATTCAAGAAATTCAAGAAATTCAAGAAATTCAAGAAATTCAAGAAATTCAAGAAATTCAAGAAATTCAAAAAAATCAAAAAATTCAAGAAATTCAAAAAAATTCAAGAAATTCAAGAAATTTAAGAAATTCAAGAAATTCAAGAAATTCAAGAAATTCAAGAAATTCAAGAAATTCAAGAAATTCAAGAAATTCAAGAAATTCAAGAAATTCAAGAAATTCAAGAAATTCAAGAAATTCAAGAAATTCAAGAAATTCAAGAAATTCAAGAAATTCAAGAAATTCAAGAAATTCAAGAAATTCAAGAAATTCAAGAAATTCAAGAAATTCAAGAAATACAAAAAATTCAAGAAATTCAAGAAATTCAAGAAATTCAAGAAATTCAAGAAATTCAAGAAATTCAAGAAATTCAAGAAATTCAAGAAATTCAAGAAATTTAAGAAATTCAAGAAATTCAAGAAATTCAAGAAATTCAAGAAATTCAAGAAATTCAAAAAATTCAAGAAATTCAAAAAATTCAAGAAATTCAAGAAATTTAAGAAATTTAAGAAATTCAAGAAATTCAAGAAATTCAAAAAATTCAAAGAACTTAAGAAATTCAAGAAATTCAAAAAATTCAAAATATTCAAAAAATTCAAAAAATTCAAAAAATTCAAAAATTTCAAAAAATTCAAAAAATTCAAAAAAATCAAGAAATTCAAAAAATTCATAAAATTCAAGAAATTCAAGAAATTCAAGAAATTCAAGAAATTCAAGAAATTCAAGAAAATCAAGAAATTCAAGAAATTCAAGAAATTCAAGAAATTCAAGAAATTCAAGAAATTCAAGAAATTCGAGAAATTCAAGAAATTCAAGAAATTCAAGAAATTCAAGAAATTCAAGAAATTCAAGAAATTCAAGAAATTCAAGAAATTCAAGAAATTTAAGAAATTCAAGAACTTCAAAAAATTCAAGAAATTCAAGAAATTCAAGAAATTCAAGAAATTCAAGAAATTCAAGAAATTCAAGAAATTCAAGAAATTCAAGAAATTCAAGAAATTCAAGAAATTCAAGAAATTCAAGAAATTCAAGAAATTCAAGAAATTCAAGAAATTCAAGAAATTCAAGAAATTCAAGAAATTCAAGAAATTCAAGAAATTCAAGAAATTCAAGAAATTCAAGAAATTCAAGAAATTCAAGAAATTCAAGAAATTCAAGAAATTCAAGAAATTCAAGAACTTCAAGAAATTCAAGAAATTCAAAAAATTCAAAAAATTCAAGAAATTCAAGAAATTCAAGAAATTCAAGAAATTCAAGAAATTCAAGAAATTCAAGAAATCAAGAAATTCAAGAAATTCAAGAAATTCAAGAAATTCAAGAAATTCAAGAAATTCAAGAAATTCAAGAAATTCAAGAAATTCAAGAAATTCAAGAAATTCAAGAAATTCAAGAAATTCAAGAAATTCAAGAAATTCAAGAAATTCAAGAAATTCAAGAAATTAAAAAAAATCAAGAAATTCAAGAAATTCAAGAAATTCAAGAAATTCAAGAAATTTAAGAAATTCAAAAAAATCAAAAATTTCAAGAAATTCAAGAAATTCAAAAAATTCAAGAAATTCAAGAAATTCAAGAAATTCAAGAAATTCAAGAAATTCAAGAAATTCAAGAAATTCAAGAAATTCAAAAAAATCAAAAAATTCAAGAAATTCAAGAAATTCAAGAAATTCAAGAAATTCAAGAAATTTAAGAAATTCAAGAAATTCAAAAAATTCAAAAAATTCAAGAAATTCAAGAAATTCAAATCAAAAAATTCAAGAAATTCAAGAAATTCAAGAAATTCAAGAAATTCAAGAAATTTAAGAAATTCAAAAAAATCAAAAAATTCAAGAAATTCAAGAAATTCAAAAAATTCAAAAAATTCAAAACATTTAAGAAATTCAAAAAAATCAAAAAAATCAAGAAATTCAAGAAATTCAAGAAATTTCAAGAAATTCAAGAAATTCAAGAAATTCAAGAAATTCAAAAAAATCAAGAAATTCAAGAAATTTAAGAAATTTATGAAATTTAAGAAATTCAAGAAATTCAAGAAATTCAAGAAATTCAAGAAATGTTCATAAAATTCAAGAATTAAAAAAAATCAAGAAAATCATGAAATTCCGGGAATTCAGGAAGATATTCATGAAATTCAAGATCAAGAAGGAAAAGAAATCCAAAGATCAAAACACATATAAATTTATGAAATTCAAAAATAAATAATGATAAAACTTTTAAAAAAATAAAAAAGTTTTAGAAATTTTTGATTTTTATAACGTATAGAGCGACTGAATTGATATAGAAGTTTGTTGCAACGCTTCTAAACAAGATTGTGAATCCTTTATCTAAACTACAAACTTAGTTTGACCGTTTGAGCTTGAATAATTTTGATTGAAATATCCTGTTTGATATTTATGGTGTAAGTTCCTGCCAATAAACCGGCAATACAAATTCGGTGCATTTTTCCGTCAACCATTTCACCTTGATTTAACCCAGATTTCCAAAATCACCTAGCAAACTCACAATGATGACGCATTCGAGCTTAATGTCGATATAAATCTCTTCAAAGATCCCTCGCAGAAAGTCGTCCAAACCCAATGGAGCAATTCTCTACAAAACCGGCCGATTTCGACCATTTTTATTTTTTGTATTTTTTGATTTGGCTCAAACTTTGTGGGGGCCTTCCCTATGACCAAAGAAGCCATTTTGCATCATTAGTTTGTCCATATAAATTTCCATACAAATTTGGCAGCTGTTCATACAAAAATGGTACGTAAATATTCGAAAATCTGTAACTTTTGAAGGAATTTTTTGATCAATTTGGTGTCTTCGGCAAAGTTGTAGGTATTGTTAAGGACTATTTAGAAAAAAATAGGTACACGGAAAAAAAATTTCCCGATTTTTTTATTAACTTTTTTTTACAAAAACTCAAATTCCCAAAATACGTATTTTTTTATTTTCGAGATTTTTTGATATGTTTTAGGGAACAAAAATCCGCAACTTTTGAGCTATAGAGAAACATGGTCAAAAAATTTGCCGCCGAGTTATGATTTTTTGAAAAACTGGTGATTTTTGGAAAAAATCAAATTTTCATACATAAAATTTTTTTGACCTAATTTTTTTATGCAAAATTGAATTTGCAATCGAAAATCACTTTACAGATTTTTTGATAAAGGGCCCCGTTTTCAAGATATAGCCACCGAAAGTTTGATTTCAGCGAAATATTTGCAGTTTTTCGATTTTTAAAAATAGTGACCATGAGTGACCATTTCTAAAAATATTTTTTTTGAAAATTTCAGAAAATTTGCTATAAAATTGTTTAAGAGACATCGAAGATTGGACCTCTGGTTGTTGAGATACAGCGGCTAAAAGAAAAAGAAACACGAAAATTGAAGTTTTCTAAGTCTCACCCAAACAGCCCACGATTTTCTAATGACGATATCTCAGCAATAAATGGTTCAATTGTCAATGTTAATACATAAAAAAATTCGTGAAATTTTCCGATCTCTTTGAAAAAAATATTTTGAAAATTTTTAAATCAAGACTAACATTTCAAATGGGCATAATATTCAATGTTTGGCCCTTTTAAAATGTTAGTCTTGATTTATTTTTTTTCAAAATATTTCTTTCGAAAAGATCGGAAAATTTTACGAATGTTTCATGTATTAACATTGAAAATTGAACCATTAGTTGCTGAGATATCGTCATTAGAAAATGGTGGGCTGTTTGGGTGAGACTTAGAAAACTTCAATTTTCGTGTTTCTTTTTCTTTTAGCCGCTGTATCTCAACAACCAGAGGTCCAATCTTCGATGTCTCTTAGACAATTTTATAGCAAATTTTCTGAACTTTTCAAAAAAAATATTTTTAGAAATGGTCACTCATGGTCACTATTTTTAAAAATCGAAAAACTGCAAATATTTCGCTGAAATCAAACTTTCGGTGGCTATATCTTGAAAACGGGGCCCTTTATCAAAAAATCTGTACAGTGATTTTCGATTGCAAATTCAATTTTGCATAAAAAAATGAGGTCAAAAAAATTTTATGTATGAAATTTCGATTTTTTCCAAAAATCACCAGTTTTTCAAAAAATCATAACTCGGCGGCAGATTTTTTGACCATGTTTCTCTATAGCTCAAAAGTTGCGGATTTTTGTCCCCTAAAACATATCAAAAAATTTCGAAAATCAAAAAATACGTATTTTGGGAATTTGAGTTTTTGTGAAAAAAAAGTTAATAAAAAAATCGGGAAATTTTTTTTTCCGTGTACCTATTTTTTTCTAAATAGTCCTTAACAATACCTACAACTTTGCCGAAGACACCAAATTGATCAAAAAATTCCTTCAAAAGTTACAGATTTTCGAATATTTACGTACCATTTTTGTATGAACAGCTGCCAAATTTGTATGGAAATTTATATGGACAAACTAATGATGCAAAATGGCTTCTTTGGTCATAGGGAAGGCCCCCACAAAGTTTGAGCCAAATCAAAAAATACAAATAAAATCCATTTCCGGTTTTGGTAGAGAATTGCTCAATGGTGGTGATGATGAATCTCGCGCGCAGGTCCAGCAGCCGCAGCATCAGTTCGAGGCAAACAAAAAATAAACCATTTCTTTCAGGTTAAATGTGAACACAGGGAAGAAAGCGATGGATACCCCAACCCCAACAGATACAACTTATTTGCCAGCCTCCCTCTCTTCGGGGTCCACGTCGCGGCTGGGGTCTGTTCTGTTTTGAGGTCCCCAGAGGTTCACCCGCAGTTGTTTTTCGTGTGGGAGCAGCAGCCAGCCCGAACAACTATAATACGAGAGCTGATGAAGCGAAAAAGAGACTGGGCTGAAAGAAAGAAGCGAGAAAAAAAACGAACGGGAAAAAAATGGAACGACGAGGTGACCGCGGCGGGATGGCCACGAGGTCACACACGGCCAACGCATCGCGCGACGCAACGGTACATTGGCCGCCGAAGGTCCCAAGATGATTTCCGCGGAGGTGTGGATGGGTCGAAGGGGGTGATACTTGATCCCCTTTTCCACCACCTTGTATAGGGGGTCGTGCATAAACCACGTGGTCTCCTTAGGGGGGGGGAGGGGGTCCAAAATCCGATCGAAAAAAACCATGAAAAGCCATGGGGGGGAGGGGGGGGGGTCGACGGCTGACCACGTGGCCTTTAAAAAAATCTTTTCATAAAAAAAAACCAAAAAAAATACGCGCTTTAAATTTACTTATATGCATACATTTTTTGTTAAACTTCAAAACCATATAATTATTGTGTTTAAAATTATTACTTATATTTCAATGTCATAATATTTTCCAATTCAATATTGAATTATATGTTTCGGCAGATTCATATCAATACTTTGAGCCTGTAATTGAATGTACACTTTTTAATACTAATGTAACTACGTTTTGCAAAAGTTTAAAAGCTGTTAAAAAATAAAGTGACAGTATCCAAAGTTAATATACCCTTAAAAATGCGTACCAAAATGCAAACACAATTTCAGTTTTTTGTTGATGGTATCAAGTAGCTAAAAATGTGCTTGCAAATTTGCATTGAAAGTAGATGTAGTCTTCGAAAGTTCTATTTTGGAACAACTTAAAAAATAAATATTGCTGACAATTTTATAAGATTTTCGTAACAAGGCAAAAAACTAAATATGTATTATAAATGAAGTGTCTAAAAATGATTCTCTGTGAAAAAAAAATCAAAATCTCAGATCTTAGCTAATTACCGTAGCTGGTCCTATAAGTGATCGAAGAATCTTAATCGAAAGATTTCCTTTTGACACTTAAAACAAACTCAAGATATCTTGTTTCTCCTCTCTCATGCAGTATTTTTTTAAGTACAATGAAACTAAAAACCCCGATTTCAGGATTATCGCGCAAATTTTCAGTTTCACTACCTCATTTGCAAGTGAAACGTCTA
This sequence comes from Culex pipiens pallens, assembly GCF_016801865.2. NCBI lineage: Eukaryota > Metazoa > Arthropoda > Insecta > Diptera > Culicidae > Culex > Culex pipiens. The sequence continues at coordinate 175,085,717 of NC_068939.1, forward strand.
ACATTAAAAAATAACCAGTAACGAAAAAACGAACGATACATACTTTAAGATTCACCAAAAAATTTGATGAACATTTTGGTCTAAAATATATTCCTTATTTCATGGGTTACACAATTCGGATTGTTATATTACATAACATTTCATAAAATACACGATTACTATCCATCGTCAAAGTTGTAGGTATTTTTTTTAGTTTTTTTTTATGTTAATAGGGACCATCTCTTGAGCCAAAGAGAAACATATTAGATTTTTAGAGAAAAAAAACGAGCTTCAAACAAACATTGTTTTTGTTTCTCAATTAATTTAAAGTTTAAAAAAATAGGGGCCTTTCCTGAAAATATTAGTTTTTCTTTAAGCTGAGAAAATATACTATACCCTCAACTTCATGTTTGAGATAAAACCACTCAAATATATAGACACATTAAAATAATAAATAAAAAGTTTTAAAGAGTCACTTAATTTTCAAATGCCGATATCAATTTGTGAAATAAATTTCAATTCAATGCCGTCAAGATCAACGTAAATAAAATTCATTAAAAAAGATGGAACGGTATTTTCAACTCGCTTGAAAAATTATCTTATTTAATATTTTTTTGTATTTATTTTGAGGTAATATCTCCAACCAAAAGTTGGATCAAAAATCTTAAATCGTAGATAATTGCCTATTTAAACAACTGAAAAAAAAATGTAAAATAAATTCCAAATTTTAGTTCAATCTTTTTTAAATTTATCAAAACACGTAGTCGATAGCAAAGCAATTTAAAGTAAGAGTAAGACTTAAACAATTTGGATGTCCATGACTTAAATAATGATTTTTAGCGCGTTGTCTACAACTTTTCCAAAGACACGAAATCGATTTTCGAGCAATTCTATACAAAATCGGTCTTTATTCTTAAATTATATTTTTTTGATTTTTTTAATCCGTCTGAAACCTTTTTTGGTGCCCAACCCGTTTTGCATCATTAGTTTGTCCATACCTATAGTTTTCCATACAAATTTGGCAGCAATGAAAATTAAAAAATCTGTATCTTTTGAAGAAATTTTTGGTCGATTTGGTGTCTTCGGCAAAGTTATAGTTATGGATAAGGACTACACTGAAAAAAATGATAAATGGTAATTTACTTTGCTGATTTTTAATTTCACATTTTGTCACTAAAACATGATTTGCATAAAAACGCTATTTTTATTTTTTTTTTAATTTTGCCAATTTTTCAGAAATTTTCAGAACGGGCAAAAAATTGTTGTTTGAGTTATGAATTTTTGAATCAATACTGATTAAAAAAAATCGAAATATTGACCGCAACTTTATTTCAATTTTATTTTTCGATGTAAAATCAAATTTGCAATCTAAAAGTACCTTAGTGAAATTTTCATAAAGTGCACCGTTTTTAAGTTATAGCTATTTTTAGGTAACTTTTTTTAAAAATTAGTTGCAGTTATTAATTTAAAAAAAATATATCGATATCTCAGCATGCGATTTTCAATGTTTATAAATAAAACTTTCGTGAAATTTTCCGATCTTTTCGAAATCAATATTTTCAAAAAAAAATAAGACTGACATTTCAAAAGGTCGTAATATTGAATGTTTGTCCCTGTCTCTGATTCTTGTATGGAGAAAAAAATTAAACAGCTCGACTTTTTTGGACACACTGAATCATTGGAATCAATCATGCTTAATAAAAAAGAAAAGTTGCTTTAGTTTGGATTTTTATGAATGTTTGGAATTAAATAAATATTAACTAGGAGCTTTCATAACTAGATATTTTCCTTAAAATAAAATGAAAATATTTTTTTCCTGAAACAAAACTTTTCTATTTATTTAATTTCAATTTTAAGAAAATATTTTAAAGCGCATTTAAATTAAATCATGAATGCTGTTTATAAATCAAAATAGCTTTAATTCTTAAAACATTTTTTATTCTGGATGCAATTAATTGCACTGCAATTCCATAATTTTGAATACATATGTTTTACTAAGTTGCTTGTTTTGTTGAGAGTATTTTTTACTTTCTGTACCATTTCAATAAATTGTTATACTGTTATTATTTACCTTAAACTTTGTGATATCATACTTTTTTCAAACTTTTAAGTGAATTTCTGTTTTTTTATATATTATTAAATTGGTTTTAATGGTGTTACAGCACCTACACAAATTAAAATGTTTTCTGTTTGACCCAATGTCACCCCCTCTAAAGGGTGAGTTTGAGTTAATTTTAAAACGATTGGCATTTATGAACCGTGTGATTATACTAGCCATATTCTGGGAAAATGTTGGTAAATTCAGGAGCATTCCCCAACAATATTTATTTCGATATAATTTGAAATGTTTTTACTGTGTTAAAATAACAACAGTAATATCGTTTTTTGACCAAAAGTCACCACCACTGACAGTACATCATTTATGGATGAACATTTTTGAAATCTATACTTATTTTGTTTTTTTTTTAAAGATTTTTCACCTGGGAGGAAAAAGCCACGTGGTCATATAGGGGGGGGGGGGGTTGGCGTGAAACCACGAAAAACCATGAGGGGGGAGGGGGGGGTCAAAAATTCTCCAAAAAAAGGCCACGTGGTTTATGCACGACCCCAGGCCCTGGAGCAGAAACGTGTGGAGGGTGTCCCGAGGGCAGGGATTCAAATGTCGTTTTTGATATTTGAAGACGTTGATAATACAAAAGCTTATACCTTATACCTGCAAGTTAAACAACTTATCTTATGAAACTTTTGAGATAACTTGCTTGTCTACTTCCTATTGAACAATATTTTGATTACAGATGAAAATAGCTGCCAACATTATGTGCCCGATGGAATTACATGATTTTCAAACGACAATGGCGTTACGAATGGTGCACGCTCGAAATGTCTAAATCACGCAATGGTACCAACATTACAAAAAAGTTTGCCATGGCATGAAAGCCACATTTTTTCCCTAAAGTTGGGGAACGCTCTTTTATTACGTATCGCAGTAGAGGGGAGGGAAGTTTAAGGTCTTGCTACGCTCCACACATTTTAGTGGATTTTGTGTTACGAGGGGAAAGGGGGTCAAAAAATCATTTTTTGCGTTACGTAATAAAAGAACGCTCCCTTGGTAGCACTGCGCCTTGACACCTTGACATTTCAAGCGTGCACCATTCGTAACGCCATCTTCGCTTAAAAATCTGGATAAGACTTTACAGCTTGATCAAAATTAATAATCAAAACAAAACAAAACCTCATCAAAATCATCCCAATGACAATTTCAGTTAAATCGCAGCCCTGCCAAGTTAATCCCAATGGCTATGCGTGTGTCGATCATTTTGATCAAGTGGGACTGTTTCGTGATCTATGCGTGCGGCAGCGTGGTGGCTTCGGGGCTAATCTTTATTCGGATCTGGCCCAGAGTTGGTGGGTTCGGGGCGATTAATATGGGCTAGAAACCGCTTAATTAGGTGCCATGTCGGAATTGGGATGCCTTTTGTGGGATGACGAGGAGTGATCGCTGGAGAAAATTTGTTTGACGGCGGGAGAATTGATATCTTAGAGGAGGTCTGAAAAGGTGATTATGATTATAATAGCACCCTGGACCTATAAAGCACTGAATTTGTGAATTCAGATTTATAATCTAAAACTGATCTAACCAAATTATCTCATCGCAAATCTTTCCCACCGCAAATGAAAAAAAAATCTTCAAAATTTGCGAAAATGTAGAAAATTTTGTAAATAGGGGTTTTAAACCATTAGTGGACCCCCTAGTAAAGTCGACGAGCATTATTCACAGTTTTTCAATACTTTAAGTGCTATTTAATAACCCTTTGTACAAAACAATTAAATCTGAAGTCTTTTAAACAATTCTAGCTACACTCAACCCCCGGTGGTGGTTGGTCATTTTTTCGTTTGACACTTTTTGAGTTTGTACCCCGTTGGTTGGTCAAAGTCAAACTAAAACTCGATTTAATATTACCAGAGGTGAAATAGAGCCTTTCTTACAAAATGATGAAACTCCGACAAATATATTGGTGCAATTAATTTTTCAGAAACAAAATGATAACACCCAGTGAGAATTTGACCTAAAACATCGAATATTTTTAGGCTTAATCTCGAATACCATTTTTTTTTTAATTTCAGAGGTACATTATGGGTCGCAAGGTATTAAAATTTAATTATGAAAAACATATTGGATTGACATTATTAGAAAAATATAGAGGGTACTCAGTATTTAATGTTAGTCTATGATTAACTTAAAAAATATATATATCGCTATTGCACTTTGTCGATCTATTATGAGAAGCCAAAAAGAACACTTTCACGCGCAGCGTAAAACGAGCAAGCGTAAATGTGCGTTTATGCTTTGACTTGACGACTTGTCGATCTTTCGAGCGAGAACGTGCCGGGACTTCGAATTTGATGTTCAGTATATGATTCTGTATAAAACCAAAAATTTAATAGGAAAAAATAGGGTAAAAATAAGACGAAAAACACTAATATGGCTATATCTCTGGAAATACATTTTGGAAAAGCTTCCAATTTTGGCCCCAAGCAGTTTATGGCGCATGTTTTCGAATGGCTTTTTGTTTGAAACTGATTTCTTGTAATTTGATAGTGTTATCTGTAAAATAGTCCAAAAAATACCTCTAAAAATGGCTTTGACCACATTTATTAGTCAAAAATTGTGAATCGAAAAATAAATTGTTCGTCTCCGACCCCATGGCTACAAATCTGAAATATAAAAATTGTGGGTTTTACGAGCGGTTTTCCAATGATGGAAGACACAAATTTTTAAGAGCGGATACAGACATCGCTTAAAAAAAAGTAAATCTTTCCCAGTTCCTGAAGGGAACAACCCTTGAAGAGTATCGGGGCCGGCATTTACAAAGCGGTTTCAGTGGCAGTTTCATTCTCAACTTAATGTTAACATGTTAAGGTTAATGTTAACGTTCCATAGGTCGCCTCCCTAAGGTGTCGTGATAAGGTCCAGTTTGTGACGATACACTACCTTCCCTTTACTAAGCAATCGATTCCAGAAGGGAAAAGATCACCAGTTGTGTTGGTCCGAGCCGGGATTTGAACCCCGATCTACCGCTTACGAGGCGGAAGCGTTACCACTGGGCTACGTGGCTCGGTCATGACATCGCTTAAGCATTTCAGAAAAAGTGCTCTCAAAAATCAGACTTTGTGTTCCGGGATTCGGGCCAAAATTCAATCGAAAGAGCGCATTTAAACCATCAATTTAGTAATAGGATTTTTTCTGGGACGACTCCTCGCCACGCAGATTTCTGAGAAAAATGTTTTTTTTTTCAAAAGTAAACCTAAAACCTTTCTTTTGAAAGAAAGGCAAAAGTGACGAACTGTCACTTTTTACACGGCGCTCACTCACACAATCCAAACAAACGTTTGGTAGTGTGTGTAAACTCCGTGTAAAAGGGATGTCAAACTAAAAAGTGAACCCGTTCGTTTGACAACAGTGTCAAACTATCGGGGTTTGAGTGTATTTGTTTCATCAATTTTTTGCTTTCGTACAGAAAAATAGCCAAAGTGTTTTTTATGGTCCTCCTTTTTCTATCGTGGACCTGGGTTCATTATAAGAAAACTATTATTTTTATATCAAACATAACCGATATTTGATATTTTGATGCATGGTGTGGGTCTAATAATAGATATAAACAATAAAAAGGTATTTACTAACTTTTCATTGTAAACAAATAAATAAATGTTAACAGAAGTAAGGCTTAAAACAACATAAAAACCTAACAAACTTTTAAACACATTTAGTTACGAAAAATGAAAAATAAAACTTGTCAAAAACCACTGTGAAAATGATTTTTTGTTCATTTGCAATATTTCAAGTATTGCTAAGTACTTAAACATTTTCGTTGGGTTGTTTTGTTGTGGAAATGCTAGTGACCATTGCTGATTTCAGATGTCGAACTAAAAACACTTATTTTGGCGAAAAGGACAATTCAATGTCAGTCAACATTGTTTTAAATTATGCTGAACTTGCCTAATAAAAGATTTGAAGACAAAAGCACACTTTTATTTGTGATTTGATTGGATTTTTCTTCAAAAAACCTTCAGAGGGTCCACTGTAGAAAAGAAGTACGCTAATAGATAACGTACCTTATATAAATCTTTTACGGTTTCATCTTAATTTGCTGATAACTATTACCTTGTCAGGGACCCAATGAACCGCTAACCAACTCCAATTATGACCGATACTGACTAAACACACTCGCACACATATTCGATCGTTATCACGATTTCAAACCTGATCTTCAACCGCACAAAATTAGCTAATTTGCGCTGGGGCAAGCCTGGACGTCCAGCTGGTCCAGCTTTTAGAGAACTCTCCATCCAGAGCGTGGGTCGACACGATGTTTGTTGATAATGTGATCGGATGTGATGGAGGAGGCAGGCAGCCAGGCGAAAAAAAAAACTAGGTGAATCTCTCGCGCCCAACGCCACCCATCGCGAGGGAAAATTTCATTCTGCGAACAGGGCAAGAAGAGCCGTTATAATTATATGATGACATGGTTTTATCTCGTTTTGTATCACTTGTATGCGAATGTGTAGAGGAGATTGGATTTCTAAATAAGCCGATGTAGCATTTTGAGGAATATTTCTCTACAGTCTCCCCTAGAGTTGTTCCTCAAAGAAGACCCGCGGGTTATCCCTGCAGTTGGGTCACGATGGCTGGCCCAGCTGGTCATCCATATATGTCTGTATGTGAAAGAGGACGGCAGGCTTCATCAGCTATTTGTGGCCGCTTGTCTGCTATAATTAGAAAGTTGCGAAAGAAAATGAGATTTGAACATTTGTTAATATCGAAAACAATATTTCAAACGGGCTGCAGATTAATCTTTGGCGCACTCAAACCGTGTTATTTGCCATCGATTTATGCGCTCGTTGGGGTACCCTTAATTTCTACCTGTTTCAGCGAGGGCCTAACGTGGGTTCGCGACCCGTCGCCGTCATCAACGTTGTGATCATCAAAATCGCAGAAATTTGGGCTTAGGGTTATAATTTGCGTGCGCTCGTAATTATTCGCTACAATTTTCTGCTAACTTGAACTAACAAATGTGATGATGACCATCTTGGCAGGGTCTTGCATATTTTTTATTAAATTTATCGTTAAAAAATTTCTAAAATCCTTTAAAATCCATGAATAATTGAAAAAATATATTCATGCCTGCTTCTAATAATTAGCTCTAAGATTAAATTGTACCTACACTGTAATAGTTTTCAAGCTTTTCACACCAAGAAAATTAGAAAAAAAAACTAAAAACAACTCGTACAGTCAATTTGAAATTCAAAGTTCTGAATCTTTCTTGTCGTTTTTAAACTTTGAACTCTAATTAGATTTAAACAAAATTTATTCTGTGTTTAATTGAAATAAAATTCAAGTATTTGTATGTAAAAAGTTCAGCAGATATGCTAATTTGACATTTTGGATCTACTTTCATCAACACAATTATTTTTTGGTCAACGATATCGATGCTATTGAAACTTATTATTGGAAGCTATAGCTGATTTTCAGAATAAGAATGCAAATATTTGTGAATAAATAATAAAATTAAAATTTGTACTAATATTTCAGAATGGCTCAAAACGTATTTTACTACAATTAAAAAACATGTTATCATTTCTTATACAATTGCGATTTTTATTTTTCCAAAGCTGCAGACCAAATTCTGCTCAGGTTTTCGCTCAACCTTTTGATTAGCACTATCAAACCGCTAAATTCCAACAATTTCGCCCATTAGACGAATAATAATCTGTGCACACACACACACAGTCATTAGGGCCGCAGCGCGCGGTCTCGAATTTGACCGCAAACCGTCAGGGACAGAAGCTGCGGATTGTTGAAGGTGGCAGCGTGGCTGAAGTACCGCTATCCTGCTGATGCCTGGGCCGGGGGCAATAATTTTGATTACGCGCGATCCCGAACTCCAAAGTCTGACTTACGACGAAGCCTGGCCCATGGCAGAGCTGAGGCGCGGAATCGCCGTTTGCCATTTGGAGGAGGCTTACATAAGTAGAACTTATTTTATCGTGCCCTCCTTTCTGGTCGAGATGCAATTACCTGCAATGCAACCCGCGGAAAAGATCTACGCGATGGAAGAGGGGTAGCAGCCAACGTTCAGGTGCCCTACCACCACCCACTTCTCCCAGACCCCTAGTAGGTACCCAACAATTGGTTCTTGATTATGAGAGGGCTTTTTGCCTCATTTTTCTACTCACCCCCTTCTCCACTCTTCAGAGTTGCCCGGGATAATTCAATAACTCTGCTTCAGGTTATGGCCGCAGCATCCAAAGTTGCTTTGAACTTGATCCCGGAGCAACTTGTCTCGGAACTGATTTCCGAAAGGGGGCCCCAAACAGCGGCGAGGAAAAAAACACTCCAAGCGCGGTGGCGGCTCGAAAAAAAGGCCGCGGTGGCGGCAGGCTTGAAAGATCGAGGCCAGGCCCTTACACTACCCAAGAGGACCCAAACCAATCAGCAGCAGTGCGGTTACAAGTTGGGGCGGAGAAATTTCACTATGAACCTTCATAGATTTGAAGACCAGGAAATTTGCATATTTGTTGGATCTAGCGAGTTGACAAGATTTGGCGATTTTCAATGGTCCATGATGGTCAATACGATCCTATCGGCATTTTTTGTGAATTTCTTGGCAATAATAAACTTGTACATTTGTGTATAAATTCTATGGATTTATCTTAAGGGGTTACATACATGTAGAAAATCACAAAATTTTAAATTGCAGAATATTTTTTAAATCCACTCAAAGGATGATTATTAATCACTTCTGAAAGTTTCATGAAGATATTTCATTATTAAACTGAGTAAGAGACGATTTAAGCTCAAAATTTTGCCATGCGCAAAGCGGGCTGTCAAACTTTGTTGGCGTTTTGCTCTAAACCCCGAGTTGATTTACGGGTGCCACGATATCTCGAGATGGGAAGGACCAAATTGGCTGAACTTTGAGGTAAAGACTCTCAAAATGTATTCCGTGTGCATGACGAAGCCCAATTTTTAAAATTTGCTTTTTAGAAAAATATAAAAATCAAAAACTTTTGGTTTTTTTCATGAAAAACACAAAAATATTTTTATCTTTTTTTAAAGAAAACTTTTGGAAAATCGGGCTTCGTCATGCACACGGAATCGGTTTAACGAGTCTTCACCAAAAATTTTAGCCAATTTGGTCAACACAGTGTTAAGATATCGTGGCACCCGTTTTTGGAAATTGCTAACTTGAAATTGCTATATCTCGGCAATGGTGCAACCAAATGTCTTCAAATTTGATTTGTTAGTAGATGAAAATGTATATTTTAATGTCCTGAAAAAAGAATTTATGAAAGTTGAAGTGTGTGCTCATACTAACCTCCGACTTTTTTGCCGATATACATGTATGTAACCCCTTAAGCATCCAACGGCACCCGCTTGTAAACAACCATGCGCATCCCTTAATTTTTGAACCCCCCCGTGGGTGCGCATGGTTGTTCAAGATAATTCCATTCCATGTATGTATATCCGAAATTTACAATTTTATTTATTATTCGGGAATTCAATAAAATGCAGCTCTGTCGATTAGAACGTGTTCAGGGAGCCCAAATCTATCATGCCTTACAGAAACTGAAACGTTTACTGGCATCAACTTCAAAAATGTCGAATTTTGTTACCACTTTACATTAGAGATCCTAAATATTGAGACTGGACGAAGTGAATTTGACGTACCCAAACAGACGCGAGTTTGACGTATCCAAACGAGCATTTGCCTTTACGCCCAGCAAAACTTATCAGTGTTGCCAAGCTCAAAACATACGTTGCCAGATCGATTTAGCAAGCTTAGACCAGTCTCCCTATTTAGGGTCTCTACTTTACATGTCATTTGGGCCAAATTTCTTGGAGAATTTCGGGAGCAATTTTCTTTTGCGTGATTTGCCTCCTCTCTCTTTCGCGGGTGAAGAAAGTTCGCAAGAGAAATTGATTTTTTTGCGATTATTCCATCCCTGATTGTGATAAAAAGTTATTCAAAAAATGGGTTATTTTTTAAGAGTGTTGCTTTTTTCTGAATAGTCCTAATCATAACCTACAACCAGACATGCATCAGCACTAAGAGCTCTTCTTAACGGCACTCAGCTTGTTTTAGTTGACATTAACGTTTAAAGTAATGTTTTCCTTGTCGCCAGTTAAAATCGTCTTGTTTTTAGCTTAAATAATGTGTAGAAAACATTGGTTCATTGGAAAAACCGACTTCAGGTATATTTTTATGCGACTGTTCTCATAAGCTCTCAAGAAGAACTTCTTAAAAGCACTTAACGGTTCTTACCCTATACACTCAACCCCCGGTGGTTGGTCACTTTTTCGTTTGACACTTTTTTAGTTTGTACCCCGTTGGTTGGTCAAAGTCAAACTAAAAAGTGACGAACTGTCACTTTTTACACGGTGCTTACGCACACTATCAAAACAAAAGTTTGGTAGTGTGTGTGAACTCCGTGTAAAAGGGATGTCAAACTAAAAAGTGACCCCGTTCGTTTGACAACAGTTGGTGTCAAACCATCGGGGTTTGAGTGTATCTCACTTCGTGTATAATATAACCTCCCACGGTCTTCGGGAGCTTTGAAGATTAGCTTAATTATAGTGTACTCTAATTACTGGCACAACATGCTGCGAGTCATCTACGCGAAATGCCAAACAAGTTCTTCTAAAAGAGGAGTTAGAGCGGATGCACGTCTGCCTACAACTTTGCCTAAAATACCAGAAGATCATATTTTGAAAAAGAGTTTTTTTAATCACGAAAATTGCGGAACTTTAGGGTTTTTTTTTAGCAAAAAAGTTGGGAATGGAAAAAAAATTAAAGAAAATTTTGATTTTATTTGTTTCATAGTAGAAACAGCCCTAGTAAAGTTTAGCTTGAGCATGAGCATGGTTGACTGCCAATGAGCTGCTACTCCGTTATTGACAGATCAGCTGAAGTTAAACAATGAATGTGAAAAATGATCCGTTCACTGTTTAACCCCTGAAGACCCCGACTTTATTAGTCAATACCGGCGCCCTCCCAAGAAGCCTGCAGTTCAACAAAAAGGGAGGAATCTTAGTCCGATAGTTGAAGTTGCAGACTCATCAAGCACAGCTCGAGCAGACGGAATTAACTTGAGAATAAATTTATTTGATATTTGAAAATACTAGGCCAATAACATTTTATATTATTTATAACAGGAATGTTATTCGTCGTTATGATTTTTTTTGTTATTGGGTTGTTATGATAATTACATACTAATAACATATTTAGTTATTTTTCGAACAAATCTTTGTTATTATTTTTTGTTATTTTAACAACTAATCCGATCATCCCAATAACAGTTGGCGGTATTCTTCCATAACAAAAAAATGTTATTCCCAAGTTGTTTTGGCTTTCAACCAATATCAGACCAATAACAAATTTTGTTATGATAACATAAACTGTTATTCAACTCTTATGCAAAAATGGATGTTTCGTGAAGTTTCCATAACGAAAAAAACGAAACTATTGGCACTACGCCCCCCGGGGTATGGCCTTCCTCTAACGTGGGATTTCTGCTCCAGCGCCTCTGACGAGTCAGGAGAAACCGGGACCGACGTTTTACTTCACCATCCGATAGAAGCTCAGTGGATAAGGCGGGAATCGAACCCGCGTCTCATAGTTTCCATAACACTTTCTGTTATTTTAACAGTATTTGTTATTGAAATGGCATGAATTTCGTTATTACCGTCTGCCGGTGCCACTCGCGCACAGATATTTAAATACTAAATACAGTCATCCCACATATTCGAAACACCCACAAATTCGGAACACTTTTATGATAATTGGTCAATAGCATGCCAAAAGTAGCTTTTCTGTCGACCTTACTATTTTTAGAACCTTCATTTGGACATTATCTTGCTATTTCACTAGTAAAAGTAGTACTTTTTGAACAAAAAACTTCATTCCAAGACTATTTTGCCCAGAGCAGCAAAACACTGCCTCCAAATGGCCTGTTTCATAATTGTGGGATGTTATTGTGCCTCCCACAATTGTGGAACACCTGAATTTAACTGATATTTTCACAAAAAAAGTTATCAAACAATGTATAAAACATCACTAAGCTTGAGTTTCATTGGTTTCAGTGTGTGAAGTCATTATTTGGTAATAAATATGTACTCCTGGAGAGATTCAAAGTATGTTTACATTCGTAAGAAAAAAGTGTTCCGAATTTGTGGATTTCAAGGGTCAAAGTAATTCTTCAAAAACTTCATATAAAAGTTAAAATTTCCAGATGTTCGATACAGTATTCGAAAGATCGCAAGAAAAGCTTTCAAATGAAGGTAAAAGCGAATCACTAAGTTCAATTATCGATTTGCTATGATTTTTTGAACATTGGCCGATCTGGAAACCGTTCCGAATATGTGGGATGACTGTAAATGTAATTCGATTACCCAGACGACATAAACCACCAGCGGCCTTTCGATCAACAGCCCTAGAAAATTTTAGCTTGAACAGAAAAAGTTAATTCCAGTTCGTTTATCTGTGGTCCAAACCTTTGGGTTTCGAGGCATGTGAAGCTGTTTGGCATGGTATCTATGTATTTAAAATTCCTAGTTGGACTGAATCATCATGCATTAGATGTAGATTTGTGAGCAAGTAGGTATGTTGATGCTCCTTTTTGTGCGTTTGCGTAACTAGGCGAAGCGTATTAAGTAGAAACGCTTTTTGTAGATGATTATTATTTAATTTTTTAGGTTGCCTAATTAGATCAGCTAATTTGCGTTCAATGTTTTTCAACGTTTTCAATCGATAAGCAGATTAATCTATAAAAAAATGATTTATGATATTTCGAAAGCAAGAAATATCTGAAAAATGGGCATCACAAAATAACAAAATAAAAACACTGTTCGATTAAGTACTCCTCTGCGATTTCGTAGAAGCAATTGCATAAACCAGGATTAGTGCTCTTTAGAAGCCCTCTCGCACAAACTTCTTTCTTCGACGCTTGAATTTACGCGTATGGAAATTTGCAGCACATTGCACTGTGTGCAATTGATGCACTCTTCCACACCGTTCCAGGTGCTTTTTCCCCTTCCCTTGGTTGGTTGCAATTGGGCGTGTACCGGGATAAGACTCTTCTCCCTCGCGCGCGCTAGTTGAAGTGACTTTTTATGATTATTAGCCCCCTTCGGTGCAGTGCAGTGCTTTTAACTTGGTACACTTTATGGAAATGGGTAGCGCTGAAATGTTGGATTTGTGCCCTAATCGAATGAAAATAACGATTCATCTTTCGGGTGTGGTTAGGTAATACATTTGTATATTTTTCATTGCGGTAATGTTCATTGCATAAACCTGAAACAAATTTTAGGAAATCGTCTCTATATTTCTAGAGTTTTTTTGAAAAGGTCCAATAAAACAAATTTTCAGTGTTTGCTTCTTGGGTGTTTTTAATACCCCTGACTCAAGGCGGTTTCAAAAACACCCAAAAAGCAAAAACTGGAAATTTGGTTTATTGGACCTTTTTAAAAAAAACTCCAGATTTTTAAATGTATATTATTTTTCTAACTTTAATCAATTTTGAAAGAGCAAAAACCTCGTCACCCAATTGACCTTTCAACAGCTCGCGCTTTTTCCGCGATCCCGTTGAGACCGACGCCGTTAAAGTTTGTCCCATGTGTGAGCTAATTAATAACCATGTGCTAAATAGATGGATAAATTATGGGACAGTGTGGCAAAGCGCCATCAATGGGTCACTTCTTGCCTGATGGTACCCACCCCGAGGGGCACATCAGACTTGGTCGACTGGGGCGAAAAAGTTTTTTTTTTCTCTGTTTTAGCATACTTACTTTTTCTTAGCCTGGCTGAGCTGTTCACGAAGATGGACAGATAGTGTGGGAAAATAGCTGAAATATTTGAACGTTGTAGCTGTTCGTTTGCTAATGGAATCCATCGCGCCGCCGCATCGATTCAGAATTGGAAGTTGTGTGTGACTTTTAGCATCACTTTGAAATGTTATATTATGTTGTACCGATGTTCTCGGAAGTCGGAGCGGCGGCACATTTGCCATGCTAATATGGACTGGGGGTTATTTAGTCAAATTTATTGTAGAACAACTTAACTGAAATTTTTTAATAAACCCTCCAAAAACTACGACCAATTTGTTCCAATGCAAAAGCTGTCTTTTACACACCTGCCTGCCAAGAAGGTTTGAACGATGGCTCAAATTATATCTTTGATGGTCCAATTCAATTACGCGAATAAGTCTTATTTATCAGAAACATCTGAAATCCAGCTCAACATTATAAAAGAGTTCAAAGATTCCGTTTTTTATGTTCTCATATAGCCGCTCTTATAATGCTACTTTTTTTGCTTCGATTGAAAAAGAAACATTCCATTCAATGAAAGAGATCAACATTACGTTTAAAGATAGGTGTGACTGCTGGCAGAATAATTGAGCCTCGTGCTTTCTTCATTCATGTCTTTTAAGACATGCCTTTTCATCTTGCCCTGACTTGAGACTTTTATGTGCCATTTCTTTTGGCGAGCTAAATTCTACCATAATTTCTTTCCTTCACTTCGCTATTCGATTTTATATGATCGATGACAGCACGAGCGTGCCAGCTGGGTTGAGTGAAGATTTAAGTTGATTGGTTAAAAGCCACTTTTGATGAATAATCTGGTTTACATTATAATTTATAATTTATAAATAATTATTTGTTTTCATTAATTTATAAATAATTATTTGTAATCAGCAATTCCCCACGAAAACAGCATGATTCGAAAAAAAAAGTTCTCCGATCGGGCTCAAAATTGGGTTCCTTGGCCCGTATTTTTTTGTTTGGCCATTAGGGCGACCTAAGCCGTGTTAGGGTGGTCCGAAAAATTGCAATTTTCGTCGATTTTCGCAAAAACCACTTTTTTCAAAAAATCATATCTCTGCGCCATTTTATTCGATTTTAACTGTCTTAGACGCAAAAGAAAGGTGATTAGTTTGGCTATTTGGGTAAAATAGTAAGAAGTTTCAAAAACATTTGAAAAGGTCGTATGAAAACTTAAAATGCTGTTTTGAAGGTCTCGGGACCAAACAGCATATGTCTGAAAATATTTTTACCTGATTCCTCGGAAAATTTTGCATAAAATATCAAAAAATGGTGAAGTTAATTTTACAATACTCTGAGATACGATTTTTTGAAAATAAAAACTGGGTTTTTCGCTGTTTTAATAAATTAATCAGGGATTAAAAACGTTCAAACTGCGCTGCGTTTTCTTTCTTTGAAGATTGGAATCACGTTTTTTCACTTTCTTTTTGAAGTTTGATGCTGAGCAGTTCTCTAGGATTTCGGTAATTCGATTTTTTTTTGTATTTTTTAATCCGACTGAAACTTTTTTGGTGCCTTCGGTATGCCATTTTGCATCATTAGTTTGTCCACATAATTTTCCATACAAATTTGGCAGCTGGCCATACGAAAATGATGTACGAAATTTCAAAAATCTGTATCTCTTGAAGGAATTTTTTGATCGATTTGGTGTCTTGGGCAAAGTTGTAGGAATGGATACGGACTACACTGGAAAAAAAATGATACACGGTAAAAAAAAATGGTGATTTTTTTATTTAACTTTTTATCACTAAAACTTGATTTGCAAAAAAACACTATTTTTAATTTTTTTTATTTTTTGATATGTTTTAGAGGACATAAAATGCCAACTTTTTAGAAATTTGCAGATTGTGCAAAAAATCATTGACTAAGTTGTGAATTTTTTAATCAATACTGATTTTTTCAAAAAATCGAAATATTGGTCGCAAACATTTTTCAACTTTATTTTTCGATGTAAAATCAAATTTGCAATCAAAAAGTACTTTAGTGAAATTTTGATAAAGTTCACCGTATTCAAGTTAAATCCATATTTAGTTGACTTTTTTGAAAATAGTCGCAGTTTTTCATTTTTTAAAATTCGTGCACATGTTTGTGCACTTTTGGAAAAAAATATTTTTGAAAAGATGATAAAATTCTCTATATTTTGCTTCTTCAGACTTTGTTGATACGACCTTTAGTTGCTGAGATATTGCCATGCAAAGATTTAAAAACAAGAAAATTGATGTTTTCTAAGTCTCACCCAAACAACTTACCATTTTTCAATGTCGATATCTCAGCAACTAATGGTCCGATTTTCAATGTTAAAATATGAAACATTTGTGAAATTTTCCGATCTTTTCGAAAACAATATTTTCAAAATTTTCAAATCAAGGCTAACATTTCAAAAGGGCCAAACATTCAATATTACGCCCTTTTGAAATGTTAGTCTTGGTTTAAAATTTTTGAAAATATTGTTTTCGAAAAGATCGGAAAATTTCACAAATGTTTCATATATTAACATTGAAAATCAGACCATTAGTTGCTGAGATATCGACATTAAAAAATGGTGGTGGATGAGACTTGGAAAACATCAATTTTCCTGTTTTTAAACCTTTGCATTGCAATATCTCAGCAACTAAAGGTCGTATCAACAAAGTTCGAAGAAGCAAAATATAGAGAATTTGCTCAGCTTTTCAAAAAAAAATTTTCAAAGGTGGGCAAACATGTGCACTAATTAAAAAAAATGAAAAACTTCGACTATTTTTAAAAAAGTCAACTAAATATGGATTTAACTTGAAAACGGTGCACTTTATCAAAATTTCACTGAAGTACTTTTTGATTGCAAATTTGAATTTATATCGAAAAATGAAGTTGAAAAATTTTTGCGACCAATATTTCGATTTTTTGAAAAAAACAGTATTGATTAAAAAATTCATAACTCGGTCAATATTTTTTTGCACAACCTGGAAATTTCGGCAAAGTTGGCATTTTGTGTACTCTAAAACATATCAAAAAATAAAAAAAATTAAAAATAGTGTTTTTTTGCAAATCAAGTTTTAGTGATAAAAAGTTAAATAAAAAAATCACCAATTTTTTTTACCGTGTATCATTTTTTTTCCAGTGTAGTCCGTATCCATTCCTACAACTTTGCCCAAGACACCAAATCGATCAAAAAATTCCTTCAAGAGATACAGATTTTTGAAATTTCGTACATCATTTTCGTATGGCCAGCTGCCAAATTTGTATGGAAAATTATGTGGACAAACTAATGATGCAAAATGGCTTCTTTGGGCATACCGAAGGCACCATAAAAGTTTCAGTCGGATTAAAAAATACAAAAATTAAAATTGAAGAATAAAGACCGATTTCGTAGAGAATTGCTCTGCTATAAAGAAAACGTTACTTAATCCACCTTTAGGTGGTTGGTGCCTTCCTCACATACATAAAGTCAATACATTCAGTAAATATAGCAACATTACCCTTAACATGTTTAACAAATCAACTTTTTTACTCATTTCTTTTGATAGGGTTCGCAGACCATCAATAAAGGTCTGATAAAAAACCTATAGGGTTTGTCATAGGGGTATAGGGTTGTCCGATCTTCGATCTTTTAGGCTCATTTGAAAGGTCTTTCGATTATCTAAATAACGATGGGTCGCATGATGAACCCGAATTTTCATTGAAATATCTGAGATCCGGCCTCCAAAAGTGTATAAATAACACTTAAGTGCTAATAACATTTGACAGGGTTGTCAGATTATCAATGTTTTGGACTCATTGGAAAGGTATTTTTAATACCTTTCTGAAAATGTATAACATGATAGGTTTTCTTGCAAAAAACACCCTTTTTACAATCTTCCGGACATACGTTAAAATCGTTTTTTTAGCAAAATAGAAATCTTTGGGACCCCAAGACGGATCCGGTCAAAATCCGTTCATCTAGTCCGGAGATAATCGAGTGACATTTTTTTTTGTCCACCCACCTACACACAACCTCACAGACATTTGCTCAGGACATGATTCTGAGTCGATATGTATACGTGAAGGTAGGTCTACGAGGTCAAATTAATATGTTCATTTTTCGAGTGATTTTATAGCCTTTCCTCAGTAAGGTGAGGAAGGCAAAATAAATTACATGCTTTAACTATTGTTTTATCCCTAGCATGTTACAACCAAAACATATTTAGCTGAAACTTTTCGTAAAACATTGCAATAAAATGAGCAATAATTTTTTTTCGGGAATTGCTTCAATGAAAAATCTTTGTTAAAATACGGAGCAATTTAACACACAATTATTTCGAACTTCGCAGTGTTGATCAATCACGGCTAAGGGCGATTTTCACGGATTACGCGGCTTCCGTGAAATCGCGAAAAATCACTTGCTCTATTCCTCACTTTAACCAAAATCTCAAACAATTTCATAAGGGACTTATGCGACTTTTATACGGATCAAATTAGACCAACTGACTACAATCACACAGAGACATTCGGTCAGAATTTGAATCTGACTTTAACTTTTTCAGGAAGGCAAACAAACTGAGTTAATGGTACACAACTGTGCTGACATATATTTTACTGCATTATAAAATTTTGCATATATGCTGAAAAAAAAACAATTATGGAATACATATTCTGAATTTTTGTGAAAGTGTGGATGAATGACACAAAAAAAGATAAAATTTGTATGGCCTTACTTTACTCTACGAATATTAAAAATTACTGTCACTATTTTTAGTACTAATTACTAAAATTGTATATTGAAGTTAATTTGAATCGAATATTTGAACTTATTATTATGAACAACTAGTGATGCAATTGCCACATCCATTTGTAATTCCTATGAAACCTGTCCAGACATTACCACGTGAAATTCCATGGTGTACTGTGAGCAGCAGTGAAAACATTGAACAACACCTTCACAACACCTCGATATCTTGACACACATAGCCTTTGCGGGTGGCCTACATTTTGGCGCATTCGTTTCTTCCTTCACACGTACCACTGACCATTAGCCTGTCCCATTTTGAGGTCATGTCGAGGAATTTCAGGTGCTCACTTCTTAAATGGTAGATTATGATGTTAGGAACAATGTTTTCTTAGACAAGAAAAAATAATAAAATACTTTCTCGCACCCCCTAGTCGATTTACTGAAAAAAGTCACTTTTTTGAACAAATTTTCTAAAATCGCTTGGAATCAATACAAAAACTGTTTCGATCAGGTGTGTATTATCTTCAAACGATAGGTTTTTGTCCATAGATTAAGATGCACTATCAATATTGGACGAAAATTTAAGTTTTTGGACTCTCCCAGGCGGATTTGTGTCGAAAAAATCGCATTTTTTCGAAACTTTTTTCAGAAATGTTCATTTAATTCAGGGTAGCCTATTTTTCCCAGTGAAACCAATACGTGCAGCTTGTAGGAAATTTCATGGCGAACATTTTTCTCTCTGAGAAAATGCAATTTCGACACTCCAGAGCCAAGATATTTGAGTTTTAGTGAGGAAAAAAGTGCCAATTTTCAAAATTTCTCAGAATTCTGAAGCAAGGCCTACTAATTACACGATGTAGCAAGCACATGTCTCAAAGGTCAGGGTATGCTTTTTATAGTAATTTTGGCCGCTGAATCCGAATCTGAAATCAAATTTCGTGCAAACAGTGATGTTTTGGAGCTACACCCTTTTGGAATGTTATTTGCGTGTTTAAGAGGTAGTTTTTGTAAATATTGCTCGGTTTGTTGTCGTATCAAGGTGCTCCGATTTGGATGAAACTTTCAGCGTTTGTTTGTCTATACATGAGATGAACTCATGCCAAAAATGAGCCCTCTAAGACAAAGGGAAGTGGGGTAAAACGGGCATTGAAGATTGAGGTCCAAAAAACATAAAAAATCTTAAAATTGCTCGTATTTAAGTAAAACTTCATCAATTTCAACTATCTTAGATGCATTTGAATGGTCTTTTGAAGCACTTCAAAATGAGCCATAGACATCCAAGATTGGTTTAACTTTTTCTCATAGCTTTTGCAAATTACTGTTAAAAATTGTTTTTTTTAAACCTCAATATATTTTTGCAACAGCCTCCAACACCCATACTCTTTTAGTTCAAGTTAGGGAATTTCATGGACTATAAGCCTACGGTAATAACTTTTTTGGCCAATCGCAGTTTTTCTCATAGTTTTTCGATTTTTCTATAACAAACATTTTACAATGTTAGTTATTGTCCTGTTGTTTAGTCTCACTTTTGTCATATTCGAAATCCTCGGAAAATTCAAACTCCAAACTGGCATGAGTTCATCTCATGTATAGACAAACAAACGCTGAAAGTTTCATCCAAATCGGAGCACCTTGATACGACAACAAACCGAGCAATATTTACAAAAACTACCTCTTAAACACGCAAATAACATTCCAAAAGGGTGTAGCTCCAAAACATCACTGTTTGCACGAAATTTGATTTCAGATTCGGATTCAACGGCCAAAATTACTATAAAAAGCATACCCTGACCTTTGAGACATATGCTTGCTACATCGTGTAATTAGTAGGCCTTGCTTCAGAATTCTGAGAAATTTTGAAAATTGGCACTTTTTTCCTCACTAAAACTCAAATATCTCGGCTCTGGAGTGTCGAAATTGCATTTTCTCAGAGAGAAAAATGTTCGCCATGAAATTTCCTACAAGCTGCACGTATTGGTTTTACTGGGAAAAATAGGCTACCCTAAATTAAATGAACATTTCTGAAAAAAGTTTCGAAAAAATGCGATTTTTTCGACACAAATCCGCCTGGGAGAGTCCAAAAACTTAAATTTTCGTCCAATATTGATAGTGCATCTTAATCTATGGACAAAAACCTATCGTTTGAAGATAATACACACCTGATCGAAACAGTTTTTGTATTGATTCCAAGCGATTTTAGAAAATTTGTTCAAAAAAGTGACTTTTTTCAGTAAATCGACTATGGGGTGCGAGAAAGTATTTTATTATTTTTTCTTGTCTAAGAAAACATTGTTCCTAACATCATAATCTACCATTTAAGAAGTGAGCACCTGAAATTCCTCGACATGACCTCAAAATGGGACAGGCTACTGACCATGCGACTCCATCGAATGCCATTCCTAAACAACCATCCGGTCACACCGGGGTTGCTGAAGATATTTCGGGAACTGGGATTAAAAATGGTAGTGCTAGAATTTTAATGTCAAAGCTTGAAAATGGAAAGTATTTATGGTAATGAGTCCAACCTCTACCACCACCCTCCCACTCGTAAATGCCGATATGAATGGTTTCACACGCTAGCGTCGACATGAATGGCAATTACGTGGCCGAGTTCACAACTTGGAGCTAGGATACTACTAGCACAGGGACATTTCTTCGTGGCAGTGCGGTGGTGTGGCTCGTGTTGAACACACAGAACGTGGGAAATTTGTCGCGATGACCAACTGTGGTGATGAAGCAGCTATCGAAACTGTCAGTGCGACCGATCAACCCGGGGACCACTTTGTGGGTCGATCTGTCCCGGTGCTCTTCACTTCCCGGAGGGGACTTCAGCTGAGGAAATTTGTCTCCGTGCTGCACACCGGCCATTCCAGCTACACGGTCCAGTTTTGTGATCTCGAGCGATGGTCGAATCACTTCAAAGTGTCGTCCGTCGGTTTGACCCCGGACAGCTCCATCACCGAGGCCAGCCAGCCGTCCGGGAGTAAAACGAAAACTGTAATGTTCGTTAGACATCCTTCGCGGAGTCAACCCTCCAACCCGGATAACGGATAAGTCCCGGAAGCGTCGTGTAATGGGGAAAAAACGTCAATTAGTAGTTGACTTCTAGGTGAGTCATTAACACGTCACTTTGGGAGGAACTTTTTTCACCTCTATATCAACCTGCACCCGGTACTCGCTGTTAAAGTTTTCCGCTCAGCTGGAGAAAGCGAATCGATATTCGCTCTATTGACATGAGCCCACACCGTTGGTGTAGTGTTTGTCCTCGTCGAGGCCGCCACCATCACGTTCTGATGGCGGTGCAAATTACTACCCCAGACATCCTTCATCACACTTCAGCGGTGGACAGTGTGTTTGATTTGTGGAATGTTGGTTTGAATTAAATTTATTTTTATTAAATTAAAAAAAAGACATTTATGGCTACTTTAAAGAACAATCATGAGTAGAAGCATAGAATAAATGCTGCATCAGAATTAAAAATTAATAAATAAAATTTTGCAGATCATTTTTTGAAATTACGAACTTATTAAACTAAGCATGAATTATGCTTTGGAATGAACCTGATGTTGTATCCTTTTTCTTATTGTCTTTTTAAAAATTATTACAAAAATCATGTCAATCTGATATGCGATAAATCCCACTGTGCATTCTCAAATAATCGCTTTTGTATGCATAGAAAATATTAACCCCACTTGATCACACCCCACCGGTATGCTACTAGTACACACACACCCATACTCTTACCCACCAAAGCTCAGTACATTCGACTACTAGTCGAGCTTTTTCGACAAGAAGCGAACCGAAAATCAACATTTCACTGAGCAATTCCAAATCTAATGAATCTCCATTGTTCTTGGGAAGAAAACCCTCCTGCCAGTATTCGATTCCAAGCTGAGTCCAACTAAATGAAAAGCTTTTTGCCTCCCCAAGGACTACACAAAAGCATTCGCGAAACTTTTTTTTTTTTTGCACCACATGTAGGGGATTGGAACAATGGCAGCCAGTTTGACCCGACTGACCAACTGACTGGGGGGCAGTTTTTCCTTGTTCCGTTTTCCATTTCCATGCACGTTTTACGTGCTTCAAAAAGCCATGTTTGGAGCGAGCGAGCGAGCGGGGGTCGGTATCAATATTTGCCCCCGGGAAAACCAATTTCTGACTGATTGTTCTATTAGTCCCCGGTGGGAGTGCTGTCAGCTGCAAACTGGTTGATTTCGAATGCAATTTTAGCAGTAACGAAGCGGGGAATTTTCAATTGATTGAAGTGTTTCATTGTTCATAGAGTGCAAAGGATTTTCGATTTATAATTTTACTTTTCCCTTTATTTACCAACGAGATATGTGTCAAACTCCAAAACAGTAATGAAAAATAGTAGTTTTCGAAACAAGTGCTGAGAAGTTGAACTTTTCATCACTCAAAAGGAGCTTGGTTGACTGACAAACTCAAATGGATACTGAAAGTACTTTTCATATTTCTGGACCTGGAGGGAGGTATAAAAGAATCCTGCTTACTCTATATTAAGTAAGCATTCAATTTGTTTTATGTTATGAGCTATAACAATGTTTTGATCAACATTATTTCCTCCAGTTCCAGAATTATTTGCAACAAATCCAAATTAATTTTCTAATAGAATTGTCAATGCTGCAAGTTATCCGGATATCCGAAGTCCCAGCTCTAATTCTCTACCAACTCACACGAAAACGGGAAAAGTTGCCCCGATCCCTCTTCGATTTGCGTAAAACTTTGTCCTAAGGGGTAACCCCTTCCATTTTTGAACATGCGAAAAAAGAGGTGTTTTCAATAATTTGCAGCCTGAAACCAAAGAGTATTGATTATATATTATAGTATTCTCTTCTTTCTGCTGAAACGGTGATGAGATAGAAATTTGGTTTCAAAGGAACTTTTATGTAAAATCGTACGCCCGATTTGATAGCGTACTTATAATTCCAAAAAAACGTATTTTTCATTGAAAATAAAATTCAAAAACTCTTCCATTTTCCGTTACTCGACTGTAAAATTTTTTGGAACATGTCATTTTAAGGGAAATTTAATGTTCTTTTCGAATCTAGATTGACCCAGAAGGGTCAATTTTTCATTTAGAACAAAATTTTTCATTTTTAAATTTTATGTTTTTTGTAACTTTGCAAGGTCATTTTTTAGAGCGTAACAATGTTCTACAAAGTTGTAGAGCAGACAATTACAGGGTCAAATAAAAATTATAACAATATTTTTCATTTTAAAATTTCGTTTTTTCCTAACTTTGCAAGGTTCTACAAAATTGTAGAGCAGACAATTACAAAAAATTTGATATATAAACATCGGTAAGGGTTTTGCTCATAAACGTCACGAGTTATCGCGATCTTACGAAAAAAAAAGTTTTGAAAAAGTTACTTTTTGCGTTTCTCTTTGTTTCGTCGTCCATGTCTGTCGCAGGTGACCATGAACGGCCATAATCAACGACGACCAACTTTTTCAAAACTTTTTTTCGTCAAATCGCGATAACTCGTGACGTTTATAAGCAAACTCGTTATGTTTATATATCATTTTTTTGTTGGAATTGTCTGCTCTACAATTTTGTAGAGCATTGTTACACTCTAAAAAATAACCCTGCAAAGTTAGAAAAAACACGAAATTTTAAAATGAAATTTTTTGTTCTAAATGAAAAATGAACCTTCTGGGTTAATGTAGATTCGAAAAGTAAATTAAATTTCCCTTAAAATGACATGTTTCAAAAAAATTTACAGTCAATAACGGGAAATGGCAGAGTTTTTAAAACTTTTTGAGTGTTTTTTTGATGAAAAATACGTTTTTTTCGATGAAAAATACGTTTTTTTTCAGAATTTTGAGTAGTTTTAATGGGGCGTACAATTTTACATAAAAGTCCCTTTGACACCAAATTTCTATCTCATCACCGTTTCAGGCTGCAAAATATTAAAAAACACATATCAGAAAACGAAACTCGGATTCGTGATCAGGGACAAAAGTTACCCCTTAGGACAAAGTTTCACGCAAATCGAAGAGGGGTCGGGGCAACTGCTGTGTGAGTTGGCGGAGAAGTACCCATAAGCAAAAAAATAATTGCAGAATTATGTCAAAGTTGGTTATCTTAGTATATTTGTTCCATTTAAAACTAATCCTTAAAAAAAACTCCGCAACAATTACACTTAAAGAGTTGAGCTAATGAAAATAAATAAATCAAAAATAAATACAGCAAACAGTAAACAACACCGCATCCTGACCAAACAAACAAACCCCATGTGGATAACGAAGCCACGAGTGTGTCCAAAACATGTGCTCACTTCTGCGTACGCTACGGCCAATCTCTCTCGCGAGTCTGCGCTTTACGAAGCTCACACTAACGAACTTCGGCAATCGATTTTCCTCGCGTGAGCAGTTTTCCGCTCGGCACTTTTCATGCCGGTTCTCAGTGATAAACAAAAGTTTGTTTTACCGGTGAAATGTGTACTAAATAGAAATTTATCTCTTTCTATGCCTTCATAAATGGAGGCCTTACAATTTTCGGATCTTAGAACAATCATGCAACAATTGGACATTCACAATTCATAAACCCCGCTGAATCTAAATCAAAAGTGTCAAGTGTGTCCGAACCAAGTCAATCACGCGAGCGACGGAGAAGAGTCCTCGTACTTGATTGCCGCCCGAGGTTTGACATGCCGATATAAAAGCCTTTTCCCGAGAGCGGCCGAGGCTCTGTACTCGGTTGGAGCCGTCCGTGGCATGTAGTCTGGCCCGGAACGCTTGGCTCGACACAAGTTTTAACTCGCCGCCGCCGCCGCCCCCCGGGAGCGATTTGTGGATGCTGCAGAAATATTTGAAGCAAAAAAAAAAAGTGTTTTCCTCTGATTTGGCAAAAAGGGGTCAAGCCTGATTTTATCCTGCGTTTGGTGCTGTGAATTGGAGAATAAAATATCGGTACGAAATAGTCTTCAAAGGATTATGTGAATTATATTGTGATTTATCGAAAGTGAGATTTGTGACAAAAAAAAATGCTACTCGAATTTGCTTTAAAGGATAAGAGCAAACAAAAATGAAGTGCCATTCCAGGATATGAAATAGTGCTGCCCTGGATCAGTACAAAAAGAATTGACCAGCGCGTGGTCAGCAGAGGAAATAGTAATTAAAACTGATAAAACTGAAAGGATGCCTCAAGGATTTTTCGCACAGCGACTGTCCAGCGCGAGGAAAAAAGTTGACAATAGATATGAAAGTGTAGCAAAAAAAAAGCAAACGGGAATAATAGGATGGACAGCAAGCTGGGCACAACGTGGACTGTGAAACTGAGTACATTCAATCAATGCTGTCAAATTCCTTTTTTTCTATTCTCTTACAAATCAAAAACGAGTAAAGGATTTTTATAAAATAGTCATTTTTTAATAATTTTTAAAAATTAACACTAATTTAATGTGGAGCAACTCTCTACGAAATCGGCCGATTTCAACCATTTTTATTTTTTGTATTTTTTGATTTGGCTCAAACTTTGCGGGGGCCTTCCCTATGACCAAAGAAGCTATTTTGTGTCATTGGTTCA
The DNA here is from genome assembly GCF_016801865.2 of Culex pipiens pallens. Classification (NCBI taxonomy): domain Eukaryota; kingdom Metazoa; phylum Arthropoda; class Insecta; order Diptera; family Culicidae; genus Culex; species Culex pipiens. Next base: position 175,111,808 of record NC_068939.1, read on the forward strand.
CCCATACAAGTCTCCATACAATTTTGGCAGATGTCCATACAAAAATGGTACGTAAATATTCGAATATCTCAATCAAAAAAATCAAACCATCAACATTAACGACCCCCGGGTCTTTTGTGGTCTCTATTGCAAGTTTCTACTCGAACCTAGGAGTCCGAAGGCTTGAATGGGGAGAGCACCCAAACCTCTTTCTACTCCAAGGAATCTTCCACCCCAGTGTTTGAACTGACGACCTTTGGATTGCGAGTCCAACCGCCGCCAGCGATTTCACCGGAGTAGGCTTGGTTTGGTGTGTTGTTTGTACTTATGGCATGGAGACGACTGCTACACTTGGAATGACTTAACGACCTAACAACCAAGGCCGGGACCGACATTTTACTTCCTCATCCGATGGAAGGTTGCTGCAGATGGGAATCGAACCCAGAATCATCCGCTTACAAAGCGGACAGCGTAACCATTCGGCCACGCACTGCCACAAATATCTGTAACTTTTGAATTAATTTTCTGATCAATTTGGTGTCTTCGGCAAAGTTGTAGGTTTTGTTGAGGACTACACTGAGCAAAAATCCCACGGCTTATCGAAGTGTTCTACACATGATCTGACCCTGCTGTACAGAGCACTCAAATATCAATCGCAAAACACTTGAATTTTGGGCACCAAAATATACTGTCAATTCAATAGCAAAACACTTGAATTTGACGTGTTGCGTCACATGAAATACTATATTATATTTATTGGTTTTAAATAGCTTTTCTTTCTATAATCAATGCAAATGCAAATAAAGAAGATGTTGCGCAATTATTTTTTTTTGGCTGCTTTTATTTTCTAACTTCAAGAACAACTTGGTGTGTAAAAATTTTGTAATTTTTTTCATCCGGGTGTCCCGCCACCAACACTGCTTCCTGGGAGGTTCCTCAGCGTCGGCGAGTGAAGCACCGGTGCCGGCGGAGATGGAGGCCACTGGAGAATCTTCTTGTTGATGCGGAATTCTCTTTGGTGGAACCGCGGTGATTCGATCGACTCGAACTGTGCCTTGACCATCCGAATGACATAGCTTGGCCCCTGCATCCGAATCTTGCTTCTCACTGGCACCACTTCCTGGTACGGCATCTGCAGCTCTTTCGCATCCTTCCTGTGAATCATACAAAATAAATCCAAAAATCAAAACAAAACCCCACAACCAAAATTCTCTCCCAACTCACCAATTAGTCTGGAAAGGAACTTCATCACAAAAGTTGGCTTCTATACGGGAATCCAGGAGACCAAGCCCTACCGCTGGCTATACGGAGCCCGAGCCCGAGGACGTAGTCTTGTATGGCGATGCTCATCTTCACGGTCACAAACCAATTTACTGGACTGGAACATGGCGGCAGCGAACTCACGCGGTCTGCGAAAAACGAACACACCGGACGGCCAAAACTTTCAAATGAGGAAACAAAGCAAAGTCTCATGAAGCTGTCGCGTACCTGCATTTCAAATCAAAACAAGATCAATTTCAAGTGTTTTCCTCACCACTTTGAATAGTTCAACACAGTGGGGCAAATTCATGAGCAAAACACTTGTAATTTTTGTGCCACCCGAATGAAAATAAGGTGTCAAAAAATACCAAAAAGTCAATCGCCAAAACACTTGAATTTAATAATGGATTGGATTGAAATTGAAACACAAACAAATTAGATCTAAGATGCGGCTTAATTGAATCATTCAAGTGTTTGGGCACTTGGAAAAAAAGGGTGGCGTATTTTCAGTGTATTGAGAAAAAATAGGTACACGGAAAAAATGCCGATTTTTTAATTAACACTTTTTTCACAAAAACTCAATTTCCCAAAATACGTATGTTTTGATTTTCGAGTTTTTTTATATGTTTTAGGGGACAAAACCCCGCAACTTTTGAGCCATAGAGAAACATGGGCAAAAAATCTGCCGCCGAGTTATGAATTTAAAAAAAAAGTGATTTTTGGAAAAAAATTGAAAAAAAACGAAGTTGATTTTATACCTGTCGGCCACCATTGCTAGTACCAACCACTAATGTCTTCCTTTTATCTACAAGGACTTCGCCGCCCTGGGCTCTTAAGTGTATGAAAGTATGGCACGGATCGACGGCGCCGAATACCCATATTTACACAAAGAATTTTAGAGCGCCCGCCGCGGGATTCGAACCGGCGACCTCTGGATTGTGAGTCCAGTGCGCGGTCCGATTGATCCACACGGGTGGGACAAAATTGAAATTTCATGCAAAAACAAGTTTGACATTATTTTTTAATGCAAAATTGAATTTGCAATCGAAAAGTACTTTACAGATTTTTTTATAAAGGGCTCCGTTTTCAAGATATAGCCACCGAAAGTTTGATTTTAGCGAAATATTTGCAGTTTTTCGATTTTTAAAAATAGTGACCAGGAGTGACCATTTCTATTTTTTTTTAAAGTTCAGAAAATTTGCCATAAAATTGTCTAAGAGATATTGAAGATTTGACCTTGCTGAGATACAGCGGCTTAAAGAAGTAGAAACAGGAAAATTGAAGTTTTCGAAGTCTCACCCAAACAGCACACGATATCTCAACAACTAATGGTCCGATTTTCAATGTGAAAACATAAATCATACGTGAAATTTCCCGATCTTTTCGAAAAAAAATATTCAAAACAATTAAAGCAAGACTATCATTTCAAAAGGGCCAAACATTGAATATTACGCCCATTTAAAATGTTCTTTTTAGAAATGGTCACTCATGGTCACTATTTTTAAAAATCGAAAAACTGTAAATATTTCGCTAAAATCAAACTTTCGGTGGCTACATCTTGAAAACAGAGCCTTTTATCAAAAAATCTGTAAAGTACTTTTTGATTGCAAATTCATTTTTACATAAAAAAATTACGTCAAATTTGTTTTTGCATGAAATTTTGATTTTTTCCAAAAATCACTATTTTTTCAAAAAATCATAACTCGGCGGCAGATTTTTTGACCATCTTTCTCTATGGCTCAAAAGATGCGGGTTTTTGTCCCCTAAAACATATAAAAAACTCGAAAATCAAAACATACGTATTTTAGGAAATTGAGTTTTTGTGAAAAAAGTGGCACATTTTTTTTTTCGTGTACCTATATTTTTCTCAATAGTCCTCAACAATACCTACAACTTTGCCGAAGACACCAAATTGATCAGAAAATTCATTCAAAAGTTACAGATTTTCGAATATGTACGTACCATTTTTGTATGGACACCTGCCAAAATTGTATGGAGACTTGTATGGGTGAACCAATGAAGCAAAATAGCTTCTTTGGTCATAGGGAAGGCCCCTACAAAGTTTGAGCCAAATCAAAAAATACAAATAAAATCCATTTCCGGTTTTGGTAGAGAATTGCTCTGTAAAGAAACGTCAAACTGGTCCATGTACATGAAAAAGGTGGATTTTTTTAAAGCAATTGCAAAAATATATTTGTGATCACGGGTTGTTTTTATACAATATCACTAGTACTGCAATTTAAACAAAAAAGAACAAAAAAAAATCAAATTTCTGGCTCTGTTATGCAAATAATCTAATCTAATCTAATCTAACCCTAGCGCAGCCAGTCTTTCGAGGGCATCCTGGAGAATGCCTTAGGTTGATTGACGCCTAGCATCTTCTTGTCATTATCAACATTTGCAGTGCGCCATTGCATTAACATGCATTGAAACATCACAAACGTCGAAACGGCCAGGCCAACTGCGTAAAGTTAACCGCAAAGATGATTCGTTGAATTGGATTGAGTTTGAACACGAATGTTCAAACAACAACACATTTCTGAATCTACAGGGGAGGAAGAATCGTGGGCATCCCCCGCTCACGTTCCTGTTTATTTAGGCAATTAATCGTTGGGAGCCACCATGCTAAGAAGTTTTGGTGTTCCGGGACCCTCGAGGATGGGACATCGTATTTCCACAAATGCCCTGCCGTGGTTATAGCGCCACAACTCGCTCCAAATTTCTGGCTCTGTTATGCAAATTGAATAAATCTAGAGTTTATGAATGATGTACTCTTTTAAAATTTAAAAGAAAAAGTATTTTTTTAAATGACTATAAAACATTTCAGCTTTTGTAACAAGCCTTAAAATTTTAATATTTTTAAAGTATTTATTTTCTTACAAAACATGAAAGTTTCAGCAATTCCGTTTTAAAAGAGCCTAAACCAAAAAAAAGTTCTCCGATTGGGTTCAAAATTTTACTTGGGGTCCCTTGGTCAAAAAATTAGGGTGACCTACATCGTGCTAGGGTGGTTCAAAAAAATTACAATTTTCGAAATTTTTCGCAAAAACCTCTTTTTAAAAAAATCATATCTCCGCGCCATTTTATCCGATTTTAACTGTCTTAGACGAAAAAGAAGGGTAATGAGTATGGCTATTTGGAAAAATAGTAAGTTTCAAAAATCTAGCTTAACATTTGAAAAAGTCGTATGAAAACCAAAAATTACGTTTTGGCCGTGTCTTAACCAAAAAGCCTATGTCTGAATATATTTTTATCGGATTTCTCGGAAAATTTTACGTAACATGTTAAAAAAAAATGGCGATTTTGAACCGTACGGTTCCGAGATATGATTTTTTTGAAAATAAAAACTGAGTCTTTCGACGCGCCACGCGCAAAAACAGAAAAATGACGAAAAAGCGAAAAAAGACAACTTTTTTCACTAAAACTGCGATAACTTTAAAATTTCAGCGGTGATCGATTCGCAACTTGGCAAGTTTGCCATTTTTTCGAAAAGTTGACCCCAGGCCGGGGCCGATTTTTCGAAAAAACTGGCAAAATTTGAAAGTCTGTACCGAGCTCCAGGGTGCACCAAGTTTCAATGTTATATTACCAAAAGAGGCGCACGGATCTGGCCTACACGCCGATGATGTTGAAAATAAACGCTTCAGTGGCCAAAATGCCTCAAAAAGTGACATTTTTGAAAAAATCTTTTTTACGGGTTAAATCTTATTGAAAATTCAAATGCAAAGCGCCAGCTCCTGTTACGTCCAATGAAGCTCATATTTTGGATTTGGGATAAATACCCCCACCGGAACAAACCCTTGAATGCCCGCCAAAAAGTCATTTTTGTTACACTCTATTAACCCATTGATACCCGAGCCTAAAGTTGGTAAAAAACAGTTGATTGTATTAATTTTTTGGATAAAAAATGAAGTTTCTGGTACATTTTTCGCTTAATTTTTTAGGAGATTACAAATTTTGGAGAGACAAAAACTTGAAATAAAATTTGCTTTGGCCTGATGTAAAAAAATAAGAGAAGGAACCATTGTGAAGACAAAATGACAATAACTTACATTTCTTGTTTTGGATCGTCGAGTAAATCCAAAAATGCTCTTATGTGATTAAGACACTTTAAAAAGAAGATGCATTCAATGCACTTGTACCAAGTACACAGAAAAAAATAATGTAAATTTGGAAGCTGTAATTTTTGAAGGTTGAATATTACCTCTTTTATGATGTAATTTTACCTCAATTTAGACTGAAAAAGTGACATTACACCAGAAAAGTGGTAATATTACACATTTCAGGAGGTAAAATTACACCTTTTCTCTGACATAAAAGATGTACCCCTTCCCATTTGTAATATTACCATGATTTTTTTTCTGTGTACCACTCAAATTTGACTAAAATTGTGTAGCAGAACTTTAACTTGAAATAAAAAAGAAAACAATAAAAAAAAAAACAAAATTCGATTATCCTAAATTCTTATAAGAAACCTTAGGACAATTGAAACTTTGAATCGAATGACCAAAATTAAAAAAATGTAATTGTGTATTACTTGTTTGAAAGTTGTGTCGGAGGTTATGATAGCTCATGCGTCCTTTTCAAAACTTACCGAAGATATTATCATCTTTATTCTGCAGGCAATTCTCTGTTTGAAAGCACTACCGCACATTCCCGACATAGTCTGAAACAAAAATTCTTCAACATTTTTTGTTCTCGCCCTGTTCCCGGTTTATATTTCATTCTTTGCTCGTTTCACACCTCGGGACCTGATTCGGCGTGACTTCATTCGTATTCGAATTCCATCATTAAGAACCCTCTACCGCGGTTGGCACTCATCATAAACAGCGCCAATTTTTCCTTCAATTTTTATTTGATCCATCAATTTGTAAACTTGTGTGTAGCAATTTTCTCACTCTATTTCTTAACTATTTGTTAAGCAATTTCTATCTTTATTTTTATTAAAAAAAGAATAATAGTCATCAGCAACTTTTTCGACATCCATGAACAAATTATAATTAATTAATTATATATAATTAATTATATATAAGGAAAATATCTTCAATAGCAATAGTGAACATTTTTTTTCGTCCATCCTATTACAGACTAAGAACCATGCACTCTCGAATTCTGATGCTTTTCTGGCGCAAGAAGCTGCTCCTGTTCGCGACCTGTTTGCTCTTTCTGGTCGCGCTCTGGTTCTGGGGCTTCCTGTACACAACCCACGTGTCGGACGGCGGCAAGATCGTGTCCGTCAAGGAGCTCATGATGGGTGGAGGGGGCGGCGCAAGCCACCGCGAAAGTCTGCTCCAGCGGCTAGGCTTCTACGAGGAGGACGAAGAGGGAGGTCCTGCGGCGGGCGTTCGCTTCGTGAAGCCCACGGGGAGTCTCGCGATGCGGAATAAAGGTTTGGGAGGCGTTGTGGGATTTTTTTGAGAAAATTTTGTTTATGGTGAATTTTATCGTTTTAGGGAAATTCTACAATGAGTGGGAGGCCATTCTCCAGGATCGTGATGAGGGGCCACATAGTGCCAGACAGGAGGTTAAACGAAAGACAGCTGAAGAACTGCGCGCGGCAGCGGAGAAACAGAACCACTATGAACACGAGCTCAAAAAGATGGGCGTTCCGGTGATTGCCGGTTTAGGACCCGGTGGTCATCCGCCTCCGGTACAGCGATTGGTTCATCTAGACCTCAAAGGGGCACCACCAAAGATTTCATACCTGAAAAGGTTGATGCCAATTATGAAAACGTTGGGTGCTACGGGCATCCTGTTGGAGTACGAGGACATGTTCCCATACAGCGGACCACTAGCTTCGATTGCCGCGAAAAATGCCTACAGCAAAGATGATGTTCAAGAAATCCTACAGACAGCATTTGCCTTAGGCCTAACTGTGATTCCGTTGGTGCAAACCTTTGGCCATTTGGAGTTTGTACTCAAGCTGCAAGAATTTCAACATCTTCGTGAAGTCGACGATGCTCCACAGGCGCTCTGTCCAAGTCAAAATTCGTCCATGGTATTGCTGGAAGAGCTTCTGGATCAAGTGATTGAATGCCACACTCCACCCCACAATGTAAACCTGTTACACAAGGAAGACTTGGCCAAACTCACCCCTAAGCTGACCCACATTCACATTGGTTGTGACGAAGTGTTTCAAATCGCGCAGTGCAATCGTTGCAAGAATCGGCTGAAGGATACTCTTTTTCTCGATCACGTGTATAACGTAGTCACGATGATTCACAAAAAGTGGCCCCATTTGAAAGTGATCATCTGGGACGATATGTTGCGACACATTTCTCTGGAAACGTTGCAAGCTTCAGGGATCGGTAAGCTGGTGGAACCAATGATCTGGGTTTACGCAGAAGATATCTACAAGTTCATTCAGTCGTCGACCTGGGACAAATACTCAACGGTTTTCAGCACCGCATGGACCGCTTCTGCCTTCAAGGGAGCCCACGGTGAAGCGCTGCTGCTGCCGCCGGTTCGTCGTCACCTGGAGAACACCCTCCGTTGGTTGGTAGTTATGCAGGGCGAAGGAACTCGCTTCAGTAATGGCTTGCAAGGACTAGCCCTCACCGGTTGGCAACGATACGACCATTTTGCCATTCTCTGCGAACTACTTCCCACGTCACTGCCATCGCTTGCGGTATGTCTGTCGACGGCATCCCGAGGCTATTTCGATGTGAATCCCAAAACCAACGCCATCCTGAGCAGCCTTACCTGTCCCGAACCAACGAGCGAACGGCACGCGTGGATTGAACTTCACAAGGATTCGATGCTATCGACCTTCTCGAGATGCATGTTTCCAGGCAGTGTAATCTACCGGTTCGTTCTACGACTCATGACCCTCATGACCGAGGCCAAAGAGTACATCGATGAGGTCAAGCAGAAACGGGGTTGGCTAACGGATTACAACATCCGTCACAATTTCACCTCGGGAACGCGCGTAGACGATCTGCTTGGAGATGATTACAGACTGTTAAACTCCATAACCAATTTGGCGCGAAATGCCGCATCCTCGCTGGCAGATGTTTACGACCATGTAAGTAATCATCTCAATCAACGATTGTAAACGTCCCTTAAATCAAACGATTCTCTCTTCTCAACAGTGGACTTCCGGGGAGTTTATCGAGCAGCGCATCTACCCCATACTGGCTGAGTTGAAGAATCTGGAGCGGATCGGGGAAGGACTGAAAAAGCGTAAGACTTGGCCGCAACGACCTCTGCCCTACCTGAAACCGTTCGAAGCGCTCGGGATCGACGAGAAAACCTAGCTAGAGGAGTACGTGAAGATTCCACTGAGACATTAAACCTGCCACGGGTATCTTTTGAGCAGTTTCATACAGACTTCACATGTGATTTACAGACGGACAAGTTTTTTCTTAAAACAGTAGTGTTGACTTGATAAAACATAGAATGTTAGCTCAGTAGATTGATCGAAAACGGCGAAACAAATCCCGAATTAAAACAACTCTTACCTTCAGTATTAGCACGATTAGACGAACGTTTCGGTGAAAACAAGACTGAAATTCTAAAACAAGTAAATATTAATAAATGTTGTAGAGAAAAATCCTTACCAATCCATCACTGTCTATACAAATTGAGAAATAAACCGAATAAACTTTTCGCTATTCTGGCTATGAACTAGTTTTATTGTCATTAACTTTCATGAGAATTCATTAACAGGTCAGTAATTTCCACCTTCTACACATCGAATACTGTTTGTTTAGAGGGAAGTGCAAGAGCTTATAGCATTCCACCATCGACTAGATCTAGCAAAATGTCAGTCATCTTTCTTTGGCACGTCTCATTCGGTGGAATATCCATTTCCGGTGGCGTTGACTTGGCCTCGGAAGCACTGGCGTAGAGATCTGGAGCTTCTTCGGAAGAGCAGGTACTAATGGGCAGCATATCCAGCGATGTGCCCAGCCCAAAACGTGCGTAAATCTTAAACTCATCCTGAAGCTGCCGCCACAGATCTTCTTCGTCGGTGCAGATGGCTTGCAACGAGCCGAGCAGTTCCAACGACTTGACCAGCTGTTGATGATAGGTCCGAAGCCAGCTTTGAAGATTATCCCGGCGGAGCGTTGAATCGGTAAAGTTGTAAATCAAATAAGCTAGATCAAGTGCAAGCGATCCGTAACGAATCAGCTGGAAGTCAACCAAACAAGTCTGAAATTAAAAATTTGTCATTATTTCCTTTCAATTCAATGCATAACCTAAAACTGACCTCGGTAATTTGTCCATCCTCATCATACTTGAACAGGATATTGTTCGTCCAGCAATCCCCATGGCAAACAACCGCCAGTTTACTCTCCCGTCCAACCAGCTCGACCATATTCTCGAAGATGTTTTCCAAAAACCCTTCAAACTTTTCCAGGTACCTCTTCTCCGGAATGGACTCCGTAACCATCCGAATGGCATTCCGCGTAAGAATCGCGTAATACTTCTTGTACCATTCGGCGTTCTTCGGGGCGAAAAATCCCTCCGAAATCTTGGCCGTCAACTTGGCAAACTCGTTCGGATGCTGCAGTCTGTAAGCGAGACTGACCGCGTGGAACTTGGACAACTCGCCCAGTGTGGCCCGCATCTGCTCCTGCCCGATACCGGCCTGCCTTTTCGGCGTGCTGAACCCTCGCACGCGCAAATCCTCCAGCATGACCAGATCGTCCTGGGCCAGGTAGCACTGCGGCACGGCTAGAAAGATGCGCGACCGGTCAGTGCTTTTGCTCTGCTGGAATGCCGCAAATTGGGGCAGAATTTGGTTGTAGAAGACGACCTCGTTCCGGAAGAGGGCCTCACTTTTGAAGGCCTCCCGGTTGACTTTGCAGTCGGGTAGTTTCTTACAAATGACCGCTCGCTTCCAGCGGGACTTTTTGGTTCCGTCCTGGGAACGTGTGTAGCCTTGAAGTGAGAGCCGAAACAGGGCTGCCGTGTAGTTGTCACCTCGGCCGGAGCCTTTTTCTTCCTGGAAAATAAAATTTGGATTTAGAAAACTCCTGTACTGTAAGCCACATTCGTCTAATGCTAATGGAGCAGCATGGTTGATGAGAACAAAATAAAGTAGTTTTTATTAAATCCTAGAGTTTGCAAATTTCATTAGCTATAATTTGTATTAAAATTTGCAGAGCACATAAAAACGGCTTTTGTAAGCTTTCACAAATTGATTGTTTTTATGTATTTCTTGATAAAAATATAAACGCAGCCCAAAACAAATTGGCCTCAACATTTAGCCTAGTCGGCTTGGGTTCGATCCCAGACGGTCCCGGTGGCATTTTTTGTGACGAGATTTGTCTGACCACGCCTTCCGTCGGATGGAGAAGTAAATGTTGGCCCCGGTCTAACCTAAAGGGTTAGGTCGTTAGCTCAGTACAGGTGTAGGAGTCGTCTCACTGGGTCCTGCCTCGGTTGGACTCACAATCCAAAAGTCGTCAGTTCGAATCCCGTGGTGGATGGAAGCTTAGGTGTGAAAAGAGGTTTGCAATTGCCTCAACAATCAAGCCTTCGGACACTTGGTTTCGAGCAGGAATCACGCAATCGAGAACGCCAAGGCAATGCTGTAGAGGGAATAATTTGATTTTGATTTTTTAAATGAAAAATTTAATTTGCAATTTAAAAGTACTTTACCATTTTTGATAAAATGCATAATATTAAAAAAAGAAGATTTTTTTGCATGAAAAACTGGCAAATATTTGGCTCATAAAAAAATGTTTTGTTGTCTCCTTAAAAAACAAGAAAAGTTCAAAATAAAAAAGGATTGTGGACATAGGGAAGGCCAACACAAAGTTTGAGCCAACTGAGAAAAAAAATAAAAATATATGCACAAAATCAGCTGATTTCTTAGAAAATTGCCTGCTCTGATGTTTTTTTTATTTGAATGCAAAATATTACTGCGGGCGTCAATAATTAGAGTTCACGCGCGGTGATACGACCGCAAGATAATAGTCGCATGACAGCCGCATGACAACCGCAGAACAAATTTTTGGCTGTTGTCTAAGGTTGCCTTGAGTATTCAGCTGACTTTTTAGAAAATATTCAAAACAAACTCAGTTGACAGCCAAATCAACGCAGAATTTCAGTTCAACTTGCTGTTTTTTACACTGCGGTAGTTAGGCGGCAATGATCGCCTGTCACTCACAGCAAAGGAAAAACGTGATTTCGCAATAAGCAATATCGTAAAAGAATACATAACGGCAAATTTAAGATTGTTGCGTGATTGATACAGTTTGATCTTGCAGAAAAAAGCGAAATATACTATTTATGCACCCATTTCAAAACAACAGCATGGTGGAAGATACCTTCGTGATACAGTTTTTGTTTATTCACATAACCAATGTTTACCCAAAGCAATAAATATCAAACAATAAAATATAATGACAATAAATTTAAAAAAGAAAAAATAAATACAATGAACTTTTTTAATGCTTTTGCCTCGGACAGGACTACTGGGACTGTCACATTTTGTTTTCAAATTTGTAGTTGTCAGAAATAAAAAACAATAAAGCTGATATTTCCAGTGATTATGTGAAGAAATTTATACGAGAGCCATTCAAAAGTAAGAAGAATTCACAAGCAAAAAAAAAACAGAAGAAGATGGAATCTGACGAGATGGAGGAAATCGATTTTATCGAAACTTATGGTAATTACTTCATGTAACATGATGAAACAACTTCAGTGTATTAGAACAACTTATGATTTGGAATGTAGCTTAACTTTAATGTACATTGCGTGACAGCAACTGAAACTTACTTCATATGAATCGATTATCAGATTTGGCTCTCCCTTCATGAAAATCTTCTGCAGCATTTCAAGGTCCATCTTGGATGTCGATGATGCTAGCTCATCATTTTCACCACCGTTCACTCCCATTTTCATGTTACTTTTAGCGGAATTTGCTTCACTTGAATATATATTATTTCTGTCAGATCCACCTCAGTCTCTCTGCGAGACGGATATCTTTTCAGAACCAATTAACCGCTCAATGAGATCACACAATATTACTTGTCTGATTCACAGATCTTCGCACGAACGACCTTTGGCCAGCGACAGAACCGATACCGTCTGGTTGCCGGGACCATCTACAAATCAGATGTTATTCATTCACTTCCAAGGGAGATCTTTAACGCAAACGCACAAGCGACGAAAGCTCGGGAAAATTGATTTTCCCAGACAGCCGACACGTGTTCGGCTTTTCTCCCGACTGTGGGCTGTAGATGAAAATTTAACTTCAAACGCGTCTTCCGAACTTGAGCGCCAAAAGAGTATCCAACCGTCCCGTACGCGTGCAAATGCACTACTGAGGCCCGAGAGATTCTCCGTTTACATATGCTTGCCAAAGATCACTATCCAATTTAGTGCTCTAAATCACGTCAAGTTCATTCCATAATATGCCTGTGATCAGAGGTGCTAAATCTGTTGTGCCGTATTTAAAAATATATATTCAGGGCGGAGAAACAATGTTCGATTCCAAACAATTTTTTTTCTCAATATGCAAAATTTTTATATCTTAAAAAAAACCAGAGAAAAGAAACACTGCACTCGTTGTTTCACAGTTTCTCAAACATGTGTAAAACGCTAACGGCTGTACCCTTTGGTCAAACCAATTGAGCCAGGCGTCGCTCGAAATTGTCGTTAGCATTAAAATTATTTCCATTCAACGATTCAGCTGTTGCCACTGGTTTAAGATTGAACTGAGCGGTGATAGACTAGATGGGAGAAATTTTTATAGTATTTTCAATCATTAGATCTTTTTGTGTACTTTTATTTTAACAATACTGCAATTCTTTAATTCAAAAATCAAGTATCGACTAAACTTTTTCTCCTTTTTTCTGTACTTTATCATATATACTTCCGTTGTGACCTGTAAAATCCGCCACGTTATTGTTTCTGCAAATGGGACATTCATGCGCAAAAAATCTTTTTTTACTTGTTTTGTCATAACGCAAACCAAGTTCATAGTACACCGCAGACAGCTGTTTGATGATGGTGACAAATATGCAGCAGTTTGTTTGAGTCAATTTAGTTTTCACAGCTCGTCAACACCGTGTGTTGTGTCGTGAATGGGAGCTATTTGTCAATCAAAATTAAGTTGAGCGAATGCATTTCTTCCAAGTGTGCTAAAGAGCGCTAAATGAGACATCGGGCAAGTTTTGGAGAGTATACATTGTTGCTATTGACGAAAGTTGGGAGGGTAAATTAATTAAAAAAACCGTTGCTTAACGCCTTGTTCATTTTTTTTCAACTGAGAATCCGTTAACAAACCACGTTGACATTTTGACGCTAACATTTCCAAAAGTGAACTTTTCCACTATTTGAAATGTTAGCGTCGGTTTATTTATAATTCTGTTGTAATTTTACAATAGGGCGTCTTCCTCTTGAAGAATTAGCTCAGAATTTCAGACTCCCTTCACCGCCCTCGTGGATCTCACGAAGTAAAATTTGTGGAATTATGCAGCTCACAAACATCAATCAAATTTCTGATTTCAAAATTAGGATTAATAAAATAATAATTATTATACTTATGTTATTTGAAACCTATGTTTTAGAGGTTTTATTTTTTTAGAGCAAAGTTGTTAAGTTGTTCATAAACTCAGAATGATAGGGGTCCTTCTGTAAGGACAATTTATTATATGGTTATCGGGAATCGGGACTACAGTCTGAATAGGGACAGCAGGTTTTAGAGCACTTAAAAGCTTGAAATTTGGAAATCGATGCACTTTTCGCAATTTTTCACTATTCAAAGAACCTATTCAGATACACCAGTTAGGCCAATGCAAATTTTATTTCAAGTTTAGGTCCCACCATTTCAAAATTTCCTCAAAAAATCAGTGAGTAAAAAAAATTATTGGTTAATATTGAAATTTTGATTGAAAATAAAACCTTGTTGACTTGATTGCAAACAATTCAGATTAGATTGTATAACGTTCGTTATACATAAAATATAGAAGAATTTTTTGACCACATTTTAATCACACTAAGCCATTCGACCAATTCTCATCACTTTTGCCGTTTTCCGCTATTAAATCAACATTTTCAGACGTATCAACAATGAAGAGTTGCTTGCTTACTTTAATTTGAGCTATTTATTACTTTGAAACAGTCAAAAACACTTCATTTATGCCGTACTTCATGGTCAAAGTACTGATAGGCCGATAATAGAAATAGGCTGAGAAAGGGTATAGTTCCCCTATTTGAAATTTTTTTAATCGATTTCAAACCATTTGTGGACGTACGTACTCAGAAAAATAATCTTTAGTATTGTGAACAATAATATCATCAATTTAAGGTTCATTTTAGGACCCAATTGCAAACCTTTTTTTATACCTAAGCTTCCATCCACCTCAGGATTCAAACTGGCGACCTTTGGATTGTGGGTCCAACTGCCTACCAGCGAGACAGGACCCAGGAAGACGACCTGGACTGAGTTAACGACCTAACCTCTAGGCTAACCTCTAGGTTAGACCGGGGCCAACTTTTACTTCCCCGTCCGACGGAAGCCGTGATAACTGATCAGACAAATCGCGTCTCGAAAAGTGCAACCGGGTCCATCTGAGATTGAACCAGGGGGATGCTAAAGACCGCCATCTTGGGTGATTGAGATTGATAACGTGCGCAAACTGCGCACAGTGAAAACAAAAATATTTCTTTTTTTAATAATTCAATTTTTGTTACAAGAATTACTGTAGTAAAAGTCAAATTACACAGTAGTTAAGTTAAACGTTTCATGTGATAAAAGTACAACTTTAAATGAGGTCATCGGCCCGATGTGTGCTTAATAATCCCAACTTTAGAAGTTTATTTTGCAAATAAATTGATAAAACTCACCTCACAAACATACACTAACTTTTAAACGTACATTGCGGTAAAATTTTACATAAAAATAATAATTACTTTATTTCCATTTTATGCCTGTAGTTTTTGTGCTTTTTTTACAGTGCGCAGTTGCTTTGTTTTGGTTCCGTAACGAACAGCTGTTCTTTTGTGCTGGAGCCGAAGTTGACAATTCCTTTTTGTTCTGGTGCCGAAGTTGACAGCTTGTGTTGGCTACCGGCGAGCTGCCTGTATAGTTAGATATAGATGTCGCCCCCTGGATTGAACTCAGCCCAACTGCAGTCGTAGTTGAAACTCAAACTCAGCAAAGTGCGATTTTCAGTTACAGTGTGGTGAGAGGCAACAACGCCCAGTTCCGACGTTCTAGCAGCATTCTAGCAGAAATGTTCCACCGTTCTAGCAGGATTCTGGCAGAACCAACTCTGCTAGAATATTTCGTGACTGGGAGATTTCCACTACGTAATACAAGAACGCTCCCTTTTACCTCGCTTTTGTCTGCAGACTTTAGAATGTAAACACATCTGGCTGGCATCGCTGGTGCCAGAGCTGTCATCGCACTTTTCGTTTTCTACAAAATTTCCAGTGGTGCGACAGAGACGGGGAGCAACATTGATTGTACAAAAAAAAAAGTTTTTTCAAGTCGCGAGCCATTTATTTTTCTAATTGCCAGTGTTTTTGTGTGGCTGTGTCAAAGTTCTACGCCTCTTCGTTGGTGGAAAGAAGGAAGGAAAAGTAATCTTTGTGTGTTTAGATTAGTAAAAAGTTCTGAATTCATGTGATTTTGGCTCGGCTCGGCTTATCAGAGGCAAGCTCCACGAAGAAGGACACGTCCCGTTTGCCAGCAAAAACATCAGCAGATTGAAAGGTCGTAAAAGTGCTGGGAGGGTGATAATGACAGCTTCTGGTGGCAGAAGCAGCTAGTATCGTAGATTTCGGAGTAGTGCTGTAGGGTGTGTGTGTGTGTGGTTTGAGTGTGCCTGACCTTCGGACATAGTGTATGGTACTTCCGGTGCGAGGCAGCATCAACCGGAGCCAGCAGCAAAGTTCCGATGACCTCAGACGAACCGCTAGTCAATTTGGATTTCGAAGAAACCACTACGGAACCAAACTTTCCACAACCACCACCACCAGCGGCAGCAGCAGCCATAACAAAGGCTAGCACGGCAGCTGCATTGTCCCAGGGAACCACGTCGAAAAAGTCCGGCGCAGGAAACGGGGTTCCCCCGAACCATACGGTTGGCCAGGCCCGACATAATGAGATAAGCGTCGATTTGTCGTCGGACTACGAGAAGCAGCGCAGTGTCAACTCTTTGTTGACGACCATCACGGACGAGCAGCAGGGAAACTTCATCTCCGTCATTCCGGAAGTGCACTTTGAGGGCATCACGCTGGATTCCGGAATCGATCGGGAATCGCAGCCGCTGCTGGGCGGCCGGGAGCATGAGATTACCTACAACCAGTTTCCAGGTAAGTGGCGGTGATGAAACCCAACACTTGCAAATCGTAACCTTTCGATATATTGCCGCGAGAGAACGTCACGACACGCTTGAGTCATAAGCGCAGCGCAATGCGTCACACGGCCAGGGTGGGCGCTCAGTCTGGGAGGTTGATGTATTGGCCAATAATCTAGAGTTGTTATTGTTTTTTCAAAACATTCAAATCTTACAAAATTAAAAAAAAAAATGAGTTAAAGAAACGTCCACCCTAAATAAGCTGTCGCAAACCACATCAATGGGCGCCACCGACTGATGAAACTCATCTCCTCTAGCCATTCTCTTGAAGGCAAGTGACTGCTCGTCTTATCAGCAGCGCGCTGCTGCAAACAATCGTTCAGAAATATACTTTTACTTTGCCGTTCCACGCAACTGCTCAATAATAGACTTGTCAAACTGGCTCTGTATTTTTGCTTTTTTGTTTGAGGAAGCAACCTTCAACTTGTGTCGAGTGAGATTCGGACGCGGCGAGTGCAAGTGCAAACGCCACGCTCTGCTCTATGATGTGGCTTCCGAACCTGTCATCGGCAGTCTGTTGTTGGACGAATCCGTACAAGTTTGAAACCACATCGGAGAGCAGTTTGTGTTTGTTCATGATTCATTGACTCACTGGTATGTGGGAAAGAATCTGGCACCGAATTGGGTACGTGATTATTAACTGCTTCGTTCGGGGAATCAGTCGAGCAAATTTTGGAATTGTTGGTAAAACTAGAGGGAAACCGTGCATCAGTCTCAAAAAAGGCAATGGCATGCTATCTTTTGTTTTTGAAAATATACTGATTAAGTAGGTTAAACTATTGATTTATGCCTATTTTAGTTTGTATGTGAATTTTGTGCACACTTATGACACGTAGTACAATTTTACTTTCGAAACACACTTGTGACACGTGCTTTTCAGATTTTTGTTTACATAATTTACTGTATCTTTTAACTGGTGTAACCAAATTAGTTGAAACTTGGAGCGTTTGTTAAGCGATAGTATACGAACTGATTGCTTCAAAGAGTTTTGCTCTAACATTCATAGTTTTGAAATTTTTCATCATCAAACTTTAAAAATCGATTTTCTCGAATAGTACTAAATGGTGGTTGTCACAAGATAGCAGACAACAGACGATTTGTCAATTGTATCTTAATGGGAAATCGTACCCAAAAGACATCACCATGTGAATGGCACCATTCTAAACAACTTGAAGAAGGTATTTTATTTTGCATTTTATAAATTCTGTAACATTTTTAATAGTTGACTAATCTTTTCGCACGCTTCGGCAACAATGCTTTAAAAGGGATCTGTCACTGAATGGGACAGTTCGATATTTGAAAAAAAAAACTTTCTGTCAGTGATCATTTCCAGAAACGAAATTTGATCGCTGACACACAGCGCCCATCACGATCTTCATTGCTTGGCAAACGTAAACACAAAGACGAAACGAAACAAAAATGAAAAAATGAGCACCACTCAAAATGCCGCCCGAACGAGACAAGGTGATCTTTCTCTCGTCTTTCGCCTCTCTCTTCGCTTTGTTTGCTGCGTGGTGACAGAAGTCATTTGAATGCGATCATGGGAGAGATGATGGGAATCTCGGTCAAACGACCGTTCTCTGAACGAATCTATTTCTAGGGGGACCATTTCTGTTATACAACATTATTTATTTTTAGTTTTTTTTTTTTTTCAATAGTGTTCACCGTTGAAAAAATCTCTACAAATTGCTGGTTTTTCAAAAATTGAAAATCAAATTATTCGCTCTACAGCATAGAGGGATGGTGCTATTTTTAGACCACGTTTTCCACTCTTTCTCCATCGAAACCGACTACTTTATCGACTTCATTTTGCTGGGCGAGATAGGACGCCGTCTATTTTTAGACGATGGCTCAGCACTTTTCCACTCTTGCACTAAAAAAAAAACAGACGGCAGCACGATGTAACGCCACGTCCCTATTGCCTTGGCGTTCTCGATTGCGAGGTTCCTACTCGAAACTAAGTGTCCGCAGGCTTGATTGTTGAGGCAATTGCAAACCTCTTTTTACACCTTAGCTTCCCCATCCACCACGGGATTCGAACAGACGACTTTTGGATTGTGAGTCCAACTGCCTACAAGCGACTCCACCGAGACAGGGACCCAGGTAGACGACTCCTACACCTGGACTGAGCTTCGACCTAACCCTTTAGAGGTTAGACCGGGGCCAACATTTACTTCCCCATCCGACGGAAGGCGTGGTAAGACAAATCTCGTCTCGAAAAATACCACCGGGACCTTCTGGGATCGAACCCAGGCCGACTGGGTTAGAGTCAACCACGCTTACCCCTACACCACGGGTCCCGGCCAGCTAATTTTCTATAGACTCTGAGTTTGGTTGATTACCAAAGTTCAATATCTCCATTTTACTCAATGATAGAATTATGGATACTTTTTAAAGATTGAGTAAGAAATTGTTTTCAAAAAATACTGAAATGTTCAAGTTGGCACAATGGCTAAGAGTTATTTATCCTGTTTCTCTGTCACCTGAAAACGTAATCGTTTGTTCGATTGTTTGGTGCTTCTCAACCATTCCGGAAATACGTACATAAAAATAGAGCACAACAATTTTCCTTAACTGCAAGTGAGACCTACTATCGTAGCACTATTAGTAGTAGTACATGTGTCCTCGTTTTGTTGTTGGCTTGTAAAAAGTAAGTTTTGCAAGCACGAATGTCGTCGTCAAGTCTTCTACATACTTAGCTATTAGGGCGACTTGACAGTGTGTTGTTGACAGAAGCAAGTAAAAGTTGCTAGAACATTTCCCTCAATGAATTGGCGCGAAAAGTATCGATTTTCCATTTCGCTTCCCCACATAAAATTATAAGTAGTTATGGATCCATCAAACATCACATAGATTTTTTTCAAACTGCTAAATGCAAGCTTGTAATTAGCTAAAGTTAAAATGCAAGGACTTTCCATCGATTCAACATTCCAATTTCACTACTACTATCTCAACATTGCTCACAATCACATTACAAGGAGTAGCAGTACAAGACATGTGACTTTTTGCATTGCATACCCCTTGCAAAGAAAAACTTTTCTGTCTTGATTTGCAATAATGAATACAAAAAAATATATTAGCAAAATCTCCTATCTAAATTGTCAATATTTTCACGAGAAACACAAGACACAAAACCCTCTGAAGCACGACCAAATTTCGCTTAGCAAAAAAATGAGCGCGGTGACGACTCTCCAAGCTGGTGGTGGCACTTGAGGAAGATCCAATGGTCAAGATATAATGCGGTCCCATTGAAAATGGACGAAACGAGAGAAAATATATTATCGCCACGCACAGCGGTTGGCCGATTGCGATCGCATCGTAGGTAGATACGTGTTTGTTGTCGCCATACAAGAATATTGTCAATTTTACAAATTGTTTGGGTCAGATCAGTATTTAACTCAGTTCACCATAAATCAACTAATTTGGCATCCCTGCTGAAAGTTATGAGCAAGTACATAAAATTGATATTAGGGTAGGGTAGTTATCAATGAGACACTTTTGGTTTTTAAACTTCAACGATTTTTGTATTTTTTTCTTTAGTATATTTCAAAGAACTTTTTGTTGCATTTTCTTTCTTTTAGTTTGTTCTAACATTGACCAAAATATGAGATCGATCTGACGTCTACAGTCAGAGTTATTCAACTGTCTCATTGTAGACGCACTTGGCAGGAACAATGAGACAGCTGGGGAACAATGAGACACTCTACAAAAATCATTACTTTTCTAGTAAAACATCATGCTTTTATATTGTTCCATTGCAGGTGACTTGCTTTGAATATATTCAAGCAATTTTGTCAACATGAAACTTCAATTTACAAAAGTTATACTAAAAAGTATTTAAATTTTGTAAAATCCATATATTTTATCAAATAACTTTATATTTTTGGTTAAATGAAGTTCAAACTCAATAAATATGCCAAAAATCACTTCTTATTCATGTTTTGAAAGATTTCCACAGATTTTGAAAAGTTTAATGAAGAAAAATCAAAGTGTCTCATTGTTACCCATGGGTAGAAAAGAGTGGGGAACAATGAGACAGCCCTGGATTCTGGGTATATTCTAAATTTTGGTCAAACCCAATAAAAGGACATTGTAGCCCAACTTATGCCCTGTAAAATGACGAAAGAAATTTGGAGACATATTAGTTTTTGTGTTAATGGCAGCCTATGAGCGAAAATGTAATTTTTAGTCATAATTTACTATTACACCCCAGAATCAAACATGTATGAATAACTTTACAAAGGAGCATCCATAACCAAAGCCACAATTATAGCAGACGTTTATCTAGTAGACACACCTTTCCCCCAAATATGAGCCTGATTGGTTGAAACTACGTCTTGTGAGAGCCATTTTATCATTGTTCCCCGTGTCTCATTGATGACTACTCTACCCTACTTTTAAAATAATTTTTAGAAACCCAAAACTTTTTTTTATTTTGTGCACTATTTGATAGCTATCATTTCTGAAATTAATAAGTTTTGAGAATCTGGGAACACTGTATTGAGATATCAAGGCTTAGTGAAAAGCATCGTTTTTCGAAGCTGAAAGTTGAATCAGAATTTAAAACTTTTCTCTCCATTTTTTATAGTATTTTCCCCCTTGTTTAGGTCATTTCGATCAATTTTTGTAGTAAAGGCACGCTCTCTTATTCCAACCTGTATTGTCAGCAGGAATACCATCGGGTCGGGGGGTTTAAAATCTTAAAAGCTAGGTATTTTTTTGACCATGATTTTCTATTTTCTATAGTTTTCTGTTTTTTTTATCCACTCTCAGTCCGCTAATTTTCCGACTACTTAAACTAGTTTAGTTTGTCTAGTTTGTTTTCCACTTTATTTGCTAAGATTTTCGGTTAGTTAATTTAGCAAAAAAAAACCAACGAGGATTTTTTGTATTTTCCCACGTTGTTATTTTGATACAAAAAAGCAGAAAATATCACAAAAGTTTTTCTCAAATATTTAAAATGGAAGCAATAGTTTCCACTATATCGCGAGTTGCATAAAAACAGATGACACTGAGAAAAAAACACATTTTCCACAAATTTGAAATTTTAAGTGGATGTAACCAGCAGTTCGATCTACAAAGTAAAAAAATTGCGGAACATTTTCTTATCTTTTTGAAATGATTTTTTTTAAGTTTTGCTTTTCATTCAAAACGTGTTTTTAAATTACAAAAAAAAACTCACTTTAAAGTGCCTTTAACTTAAAAACTGGGAACTTTATCAAAAAGGCTGTTCAACCAATTCCGATGCAAATTCAATTTTACATCTCTAAAAAGTGATTTTAAATTTTTTATTGAAAATATTTTTGATTTTTTTTTTGAAAGGTTTTTTGTACCATAAACTCTAGCTTCTGCTTTTTTAGTCCCCAACATATTATAAAAATTGGAAATTAAAACCAACCAATTTACTGTTCGCCAAAAGTAGAGAGTATTGTTATCGACCATTGATTTTTTTTATTATTTTTTGCAAGAATGAAAAATTTGTGGCTTTTGAGAATCTGGAGTTGAAGTCAAGAAATCTTGAGAAAGTTGAAGGCGAAATTGTCATTTTTTCATAATTATGAAAGGAAATTGTTTAGGGAGTCGATGCGGTTGTATCCATCCAGAAACTGTCTAAATTGTTTGATTCCTTTCGAAACCCTACTGTTTTAGTGAAAATCTTATCTGTTTGTTGGATAAGCTTCGCTAGAATTAGCGTTTTTTTTTTCGCTGGGCCAGGAAGAGCTGCAGGATTCCAAAACCAACCAGCGAATTTTACTACGACATCGCAGAATGACACTCTCGCAGCAGTTCTTCGTCACCCGTGAAAAGGAAAAACCTCTTCTTACAGATCGAAACTTGAAAACACACTCAATTTTCCAGCAAAAAAAAGTCAAAAACTAGACGAAATAAAAAACATACCACTGATTATAAAACAGTTCATTTACCAGTAAGAAAAAAGTCATGCTTGTGCTTGAACAGCATCCTACTTTGTAGATGTAAACAAAGTGGGATCATTCGAAAATCACGTTACGCATTCTCTCTATTCATCTCCCAGTTTTTAATAAATACAAAATAAAATGGAAAAACTCAGATTTTTTTCCGCATGACTATTTTTTCCAAAAATCCTAATTATATCCTACACAGAAAAAAAGTAAAATTTTGGAATGTTGAAAATTTGGTAGGTAGGTAGGTAGGTAGGTAATATTACCTCTTTTTTGAATAATATTACATAAACAATGTGTAAAAATGTGAACCTGATGAATATTCATCAAAAACTGATGAAAATTCATCATTTTCTGGGGTAAAATTAATCATTTTTTTAGACGCAAAACCTGTCACCATTTCCTGATGAATATTACCATCATTTTTTTTCTTGTGTACAACTTTGCCGAAAACATTAATTCGATCAGAAACAGATTTCCTTATACATATTCACATGTCCAATTCGTATGATCAGCCCGCAAATTTGTACAAAATGCATACACAGCAAAAAATCCGATGGTAAAATCGCATGCAAAAGCACATCACCTTCGTCAAAATAAACACTTAATATTACACACTGCACGTACAATTTTTGCAAACACAAAAAAAAAATTTGCAACCGACGGGATTCAAACCCAGCACCAACAGTGAGGACTGGTGCCTTAGCCCACTCGGCCATCAGGATAAACGCATATATCAGCTTGTCATTTTGGCCAAGTAGGTTACCCATACTGATGGGCTACATATTTCATGGCTTAAAATTACATAAAAATGCATAAAATAATGCAATATTTATTTACACCCAGCACTTTTACACGCAGCTGGATTACTACTTTTTTAGCTGTGTAGAAAATTTTTATTCAAAATAAAAAATCGTAAAAAGTTGATTTGCCAAAGCAAGCTTTTTATCTAAAGCTGTAGACATGTTTATGACAAGGTTTTATTTATGACAGAATTAAAAAAATAGCTATACATTCAAATAACCATAAAATATTAAATTAAATAGATAAGGAATGAAGACTCGAATGAAAAATAATAGAGTAAAATAAAAATTAAGTACAGCAAGACAAAATAATACAAAAACTAGAAGCAAAACATAAAACAAAAGAAATTAAGTCTTTCGAAAATAAAGTGATAGCAGAGAGGTCTGAAAACGAATAAAAATCATAAAAAAAACAAAATCAGACAAGAAAAAAAGATTTTAATTACAAAGGATAAGTTGAGATATTCAACGCATAAATCCACACTTTTCCGTGCCCAAAAAGCCTTCCGCTGTCTGGCTACCACCCCCAACAACAAAACCCACCCCTCCCCTCGTTGGCCCACACCCACTCTCTTCCGTTCTTTCCACCCGCCTCCCACGATTGTTAACCGAATGCAGCACACAAACATACACACACACACACTCTCGTGTGAAAATATCGAACTTCCCCCCGAAGTCGTTTTTCGCCGTGGCTTGCTTCGTCGTCGTCGTCGTCGTCGTCGGAACAACAACAATAGCTTTTATTTTTCTACGTTTTTCTTTCTTAGTTTTGGCAAGTGAAGTGTGTGTTTCTTCGTCGTCGCCGTCAGTCAGTCGAAATTTTCACTTTCGTGTGATAAGCAGCAGCAGCAGCGAGTAGTAGGCGCCGTGCTTTTTTTCAGCCGTGCTTTTTCTCGGACTCGGACTTGGTGTGCTGTGCCTTGTCCTTAAGTGCAGTTGCATTTGCTGTTGTTGTTGTTGTTGTGGGTGGTGGGTTGCTCAGTTTTTCCTCGCAAGTCGACCAACATGGAAGCTAGAACAGAGTCTGTCTAATGTTCGCGGTCTGTCGGGCAGTGGCAAGAAGAAGTTGTGTTTTTTTTTCGTGTGTGTGTTTGTGCAGTATGGTGGCTCTCGACGTTCAAGATCAAGTTCAAGGATTATCCGGGCTGCCGGTCAGCGTCACGCTCCATCGAATGCCTGTGCACTAATTAGTGTGTCGCAAGTTCTCGAGAAGAAGCCAAAGCAAGAAGGAATTTGTCAGCTTTTCATGGCTGCCACGTACCCTCCAAAAGCAGCAGCGTTGGCAGCAGAACCAACGAATGGAAAAACTAAAGCAGGATCTGAGCATTTTCATCCTCGACGATAGCAATGTACACCAAACCACTTCCCCGGCAGGTCCTTTGGCCGCCCTCGGCAAAGGACTCAGCAATGGCGTCGTGGCAGAGCAGCACGACTCACCCCTGCGAATCTCCTTCACGCCCCCACCGATAAGGCCACTGCTGAGGGGTGTCGTCCCGTCGTCGACGACACCCCCGCCGCTAACCCTGAACCGGATCGTTCCGATCGGGTCGGCGGCGGATGACTACTATGCGGGCGGGTCCGATCAGCTGATCATCATCGATACCAGCACCAACGGAACGGATGCCATACAGCTGAATCATGTGGCGTCGTCGGTGTTGCCCCCCGGAATCGACTCCAACCACAACGAGTTCCTGATCTGCGACGAGGACTACTTTCCGAATAATGAAATTCCAGGTACAAATTGTCTTACACTATGTACTAGCTGAAAATACCCAAAGAAGTGCTGGAAGCATGCAAACACGTAGATAAAAAAAACACGTGTATAAGACAGGCCGACCTGGTTTGCGCTCGAGCCGGGTTGGGTGGCAAAGGTACCTTCAACACAATCGAACACGTTGCAGTGTGTCGCACTAAAATTAGCTGGTGGACATCCGCTGCTAGTTATAGTTCTTGCCCGTGCAAAACGAAGTCACCGCAAGTGGAGTGTTTAACCTTTGATCGACCCGTGTGGACGGTTTATTGATTGTGATGTCTGACTCTAAAAAGTTTGCAGAATTATTATTGAAAAGTACCGTCAATGACTTTTTCTTTATATTGCAAAATGCTTTTTAAAAAAAAAAAATGTCAAAAAATAACTTTTTTTTGGAAGAAGCCAACAAGTTAAATTTAATGAGTAAACCAACTTTTTGCAATGAACAGTACAATGAGAATTATTCTTTGTACAAATTGAGGGCGCACTCTTTCTGGTCGAGTAACGAGAAATGAGTCAACAGTAAGACGTATTGTGTGCACCATTTTAAGACGGAATTGCCCCAATGTTTCAAATGATTGTGCAATACTGGATTGTCCGAATACAATTTCAGCAGATATTAGTTAAAAGTTCACGTACAAATTGATGTAAAATCAATCCTTAGCGTACCCATAAAATAAACATGTACCGTTACTTTAAATTATAATAAAAAAAAATATTTCAAAAAAAAAACAGGGCAGAACCGAAGTCATCGAAGTTTGAAATGACAAAGTAATTTGTACAAAAGTTGTTGTCGCTAGAGCATCCAAAGCCGGAGGCGGAGCTGTTGAAAATAAACTAATAACTAAATTTAAACTTATACACTGCATATGTTCGCATAAATGTCCGATATGCAAAAATATCAAGCTAAGAAAAAGGCTAGAGAATTGGTAAAAAAAAACTGGATGTCTTCCAGACTTCTAGAGAGTACTGAATATTTTAGGTTTTTTTTCTGAAAGAGCACTTGATTTTGAACCAAACTGCTTCATTAAATCAAAAATGATTAAAATTCACATAGGACATTCATGAGAACAGGGCAGTACACACCCTTACCCCACAAGGGAAGCATCAAGGGAGAAAAAAATAAATTTATGAAAAAAAAACTTCAAATTTCAATGCAATTTTAGGTGCATTTACAATCTTTTTTTATTTTGTAATATTTTTGAACTAATGATTGAAACCCGACTGCAGTGTTGTAAAACACATTTTTGCAATTCCGCTGTGAAACTGTCAACTTTTCCTGTCCTCCTGGAGAAACGAAACGGCCTGCTTTTACCTACCGAAAATAACAGAATGGAAAAATTATTTTCAATACCAGTGCTGAAAAGTTCTATCTTTCAGCACTGAAATGGGTACTGAAAAGTTGAACATTTCAAAACTTGTGTCGAAAAGTAACATTTTTCATTTTTTTTGTTTTGAGCGGTGAATTTACTTAAGGGGTTATATATATTAGGATGTAACAAAAATGACTTTTTGGCGGACATTCAGGGGTTTGTTCCGGTGGGCATACTGAGCCTAAATCCCAAATATGAGCTTGATTGGACGTAACAGGAGCTGGCGCTCCGCCCTTCAATTTTAAATGTGATTTAACCCGTAAAAAAGATTTTTTTCAAAAATGTCACTTTTTGAGGCATTTTGGCCACCAATGCGTTCACCAAAAACATCACTGGCGTGTAGGCCAGATCCTTGCGCATCTTTTGGTATATATAACATTGAAGTTTGGAGCATCCTGGAGCTCGGTACAGACCTTCAAAATTTGGTATTTTTTTCGAAAAATCGGCCCCGGCAAAAAAGATATGCGTCGCCATTTGATTTTGCTGGGACCGGCATTTACAATCTTTTTTTATTTTGTAATATTTTTGAACTAATGATTGAAACCCGACTGCAGTGTTGTAAAACACATTTTTGCAATTCCGCTGTGAAACTGTCAACTTTTCCTGTCCTCCTGGAGAAACGAAACGGCCTGCTTTTTTTTTTTTTTTTTTGATTTTTCGAAAATATGCCAAACTTTGAAGGTCTGTATCGAGCTCCAGGATGCTCCAAACTTCAATGTTATATATACCAAAAGATGCGCAAGGATCTGGCCTACACGCCAGTGATGTTTTTGGTGAACGTATTGGTGGCCAAAATGCCTCAAAAAGTGACATTTTTGAAAAAAATCTTTTTTTACGGGTTAAATCCCATTTAAAATTGAAGGGCGGAGCGCCAGCTCCTGTTACGTCCAATCAAGCTCATATTTGGGATTTAGGCTCAGTATGCCCACCTGAACAAACCCCTGAATGCCCGCCAAAAAGTCATTTTTGTTACACTCTAATATATATGTAAATCGGCAAAAATGTCAGAGGTTGGTTTGAGCACACACTTAACTTTTTTCAAAATCTGTTTTCAGGGCATTAAAAAATACATTTCCATCTATTGACAAAACAAATTTGAAGACATTTGGTTGTATCTTTGCCGAGATATAGCTATTTGAAGTAAGCAGTTTCAAAAAACGGGTGCCACGATATCTCAACATGTGTGCATGACGGAGGCCGATTTTCAAAAAGATTGTTAAAAAAAAGATAAAAATATTTATCCGTTTTTCATATAAAAAATCGCCAGTTTTTGATTTTTGTAATTTTTTAAAATTCAAAATTTTAAAATCGGGCTTCGTCATGCACACGGGACATATCTTGGGAGTCTTCACCCAAAATTTCAGCCAATTTGGTCCGTCCCATCTCGAGATATCGTGGCACCCGTAAATCAACTTGGTGTTCAGAGAAAAACGCTCTCAAAGTTTGACAGCTCGCTTTGCGCATGGCAAAATTCTGAGCTTAAATCGTCTCTAACTCAGTTAAATCATGAAATATCTTCATGAAACTTTTAGGATTGATTGAAAATCATCTTTTAAGTTGATTTAATAAATTTTCTGTAATATGAAATTTTGTGATTTTCTACATGTATGTAACCCCTTAACAAATGAAACTAAATTCAAAAGGCGTTTTTCGGAATTGCAAAAAAAAAATGCTAGCAACTTGTTGCAAAACATGTTTTTTTCAGCACTTGTCGTATTTATCCAACTCGGTAAACTTCGTTTAATAAAAGTACGAATCGTGTAGAAAAAATCTACTTTTTGCAACTTGTTGCATAAACTACTCTTTCCATGCATTTTGAATTTAAATGTTAAAATTCTGGCTAGTTATTTGAATTTTTATGTCATTTTTTTGTATCGAAAGTAATACATACAGTTATAAGTGCTGAAAAGCTGAACTTTTCCGCACTCAAATGTATGCTGAAATAGTAGTTTATGCAACAACCCAGTGAGAATTTTGACTCGAGCCTCGCGTCGATTCTGGCTTGACACCGAGCCAAATCGACTCAGAGAATACACTCTAGAATCGATTATCCAAAGTCCCCGGAAAAAAAAACTTCGGATAATCTAATCTTCGGATAAGGGAGCGTTCTTCTATCACGTAACGCAGTTGGTGGGCAGGGGGTTGAAGGGCGGGGAACGTACTCCATACAAATTTTTAAAATTTGTATGGAAATTATGTTACATGGGGGGTTTAAAAAAAATTGCGTTACGTAATAAAAGAACGCTCTATAATCTAATAACCAATATTTTTTTCGTTTGCTTTTTTGATCGTCTGGTATAAGTATGAGTTAAAATTTTTAAGCAAGGGTCCTGATTGCTCCAAAACGACACATTCACTCGCGATCTTTAGCGACAAAAAACTGCTCTGAATGTTTCTTACCGTTTTTCGCTTCCACGCCAATCGCTACAGAATACTCTCTCTTTGCTCTCCCTCTCACTTAAATCGGGTAGTAAAGCGAATGGTTCAGAGAGACCGATTGAGTTATGTCGCTCAGTCGCTGAGTCGAAATAGTTTGCGATCGGCTTTGTTGTACTCAGTTATTAAACTGCTTAAATCTTTGTTATAAAAAATGTTTTGCAATTTTGTTGATAACACGACATCAAAGACACATTTATAAGCAATTTCCATCATGCCAAATACAAATTTACGGCAAACTGTGGTGGTGCGGGCCAAAAGAGTGCCGAGCTGGTATGTTGTTAGATTCTCTCTTCTCTGAACGTATTCGTGTGTGACGGGTCGACGGACGGAGTGGGCAAAGAAATTCACGAAGTATTTGTGTCGCTGGCAGCCTGAGAGTAGTGTTCGCTCGTGTACGGTTGCGAGCTCCAGTCGGCAAAGATTAACTCGGTGATGAGTGAGTGATTTCAGATCTTTGAACCGAAAATCAGGACCCTTGTTTTTAAGTTTAAGATGGTGGCCAAAAAATTGGAAAAATGCAGAATTCGAATTCAATGTTGAAAGTAAAAAAACGAAATAGTAGTTTATGCAACAAGTTGCAAAAAGAGGATTTTTTCAGCACTAGTCGTACATTTATCCAACGAGGTTCACCGAGTTGGATAAATACGAAGAGTGGTGAAAAAAACATGTTTTGCAACGAGTTCCATACAACACTTTTTGCAATTCCAAAAAACACACACTGAGTGAAATTTTATGTCAAATTTTCATGTATTTTGTCAGTAAATCGTTTAAATAAAAAAAAAATATGAAAAGTGTTACTTTTCGAAACAAGTGCTGAATAGTTTAACTTTTCAGCACCCATTTGAGTGCTGAAAAGTAGAACTTTTCAGCATTTATTTTGAAAAGTGTTGCTATTCGATTCTGTTAATTTTGGTACAGAAAAGTAGGCTATTTCGTCGTTCAAGAATGACAGGAAAAGTAAGTAGTTTCACGACGGAATTGCAAAAACTTTTTTTTTGTTCATGGTTTGATTACCTGTTCCATAGAAACCATCGGTAAATCAAAACATCGGATAATAGACGCTTTGGATAAACGAGTCTGGACCGTATCTCAGCAAGAGAGACTCTGCCGAGTTGCATGCATACTGAGCTGATTTTTTTTTAAATTCCGAAAAACACGTTTTATTGGAATTTTATGTCAAATAATCAATCCATCGTTAAAATATTTTGTTTAAATAATTTTGATGCTTATAAGCAAAGGAAGCGTTCTTTCATTACGTAACGCAGTTAGGGGAGGGGTGAAAGGGCAAACATTATTCAGACGTTATTCAGAAAAAGTATTTCAACTAGCTTAATCGGTTGTCATGTTGCGGATAATCAAAACTCAGTTCGAAGGAAATTGCAATGAAACCAATTGATAGTGGTGCCGTCATTTTCGGTTACGGTTTGTTGCAAAACTACTGAATGCCCAAATTCAAATTTTAACCGTTGCTGTTGGCGATTGAAAGAAAAAAGACTCAAGTCTGTTTGCCTATGGAGTTTCTTCCAACATAGCTGTGAAATTATTCAAAAATTGGTACCTTCTAATCACCTAGCGCCGTAAAGCGTACCAAAGCGTTCAAATTACACGGCCAACGTTCTAAATGCATGCGACCGAAATGCTATCAAGCTACCACCAACCGTGAAAGTAACGTGTTTTGAATAACCTGCTTGGTCGTAATCTTTGAGTACACACGAAAAATCGCACACAACTAGGTTATCACAGGTTATGTACTGTGTACTTTTTCCGCTCGCATCGCACTTTTGAACTGCCATAAATTTTCGGCGACTCCGGTCGTCGTTTTCGATCCGGTTTTGAACCATACCTTTATCCTTAACATGTCATCAAGTGTTGGCGCAAAAATAACTTATGGGAAATTTATGGCAAACCGGAAGCTTGGCTGCTTTGCCTTTGAAAGCTGAAATCGGGGTTAGTGCGTCCATCCCGGGAATTCCCGGGACAAAAATCCCGGGATTTTTTCAAAACCGGGAATTCCCGAATCCCGGGATTTTTCATATTTTGTCCCGGGAATTCCCGAAATTGAAAAGATATCAAATTTTGGTCTAGAAATTGAGATTTGATTGTGGAAATTAGTAATCGATAAGCATTTTAAAGCATTAAAATTTTTATTCGGCATATGACAACATTAATTTGGCAGGGAAAATTGTTAAAATTTTTGTTTACAGATCCGCAAAATGCTTTGCGCCTTAGATATTTTCTACTAAATTTTATTTATTTAAAAAAAGACTTATTATTATATTCACGTTCATTAATGACTTTAAACTTGAAAAAAGCATAATATTTTAAAAATTATTTAACTTTTCATCATAAACCGGCATCTGGAGCAAATCAGGAAAAAGTAACGAATTAAGACAGCTGTTTAAGCTAATTTGTTTTTGAATAATGTTCTGATTGTTTTGATTGATTTCGATTACAACAGGAACAGATCAAAACAATTAGTACACAAATTTCCAAATTTATTGCTCTAAAATCTTCTGTACCTATTCAGACTGTAGTCCCGATTATCCCCAGTTGGTAGTTGATTGGTAGTGACTTAAAGATAATTTTTAAAATATGTTTTTAAATATAAAACATAAAATTCGAAACTTATCCAAAGTGTTACATTGTCTGGTATAATTTTATTTCTTGTTGTTTTAGACACTTTCAATGAAATTGTATAAGCTTTTGTAGTTATATTATATAAATAAAAAAATAAAAGAAATATATTCAAAATTCTGGTTCAATTAAATTCCAAAGCACATCAAAGAACACATTTTTTAAATTGTGTTTTACACTATCTAAAGACTGCTGTCCATGTTCAGATTGAAGTGTAGCTTATCACCATTAACAGTTTTGAGCTAATTCTATGATTTAAGCTAGAAAAACGTAACAAATATAATGAAAACATAGATTTTATGA
This sequence comes from Culex pipiens pallens, assembly GCF_016801865.2. Classification (NCBI taxonomy): domain Eukaryota; kingdom Metazoa; phylum Arthropoda; class Insecta; order Diptera; family Culicidae; genus Culex; species Culex pipiens. The sequence goes on from NC_068939.1 coordinate 175,143,593, forward strand.
CTGCTGCAAAAATTTCCCGGGATCCCGGGAATTCCCGGGATTCAAAAAATATTTTTCCCGTTTCCCGGGAAATTCAAAACGACGGGAAAATTGGACGCCCTAATCGGGGTAGACCATCTTCTCACTTTCAAGGTTTCTTGATTACTAACTGTTTAAATAATGAAGAAAATTGAATTTTAAAACAATCTGTCCATTCTAATAAATGCAAATTCTATCTTCCCCTTAGATGATCCCCACTTCAGCGACCTGGTCTACTCGGCCGAAATCGCCATCGATGCCGGCATCTACCCGGAACGGATCTACCAGGGCAGCAGTGGATCGTACTTTGTCAAAAACCCCGCCAATGTAAGTTCACGAAGATCATACATTTTCAAGTTTTTCCATCAATCCGCTCCTATTCGTGCCACGGGAAGGCTTCCGCACCAACGAGATCCCCCTGGGGGAAGGCCTCCATTCCCACAGCGAAACACCGACGAGCGAACAGTAAACGAAGAAAGTGATTCCCATCCAGCTCATTACATTAAGTGGCCATCCTTCCTTCCCCCGCTCTGGCGGGGTGGTGAGGTGGTGTCCATTTCCGGACAGCGCGAAATATGGTTACAATTCGCCTAATTGTTTTCTTTTCTATATATTTTTTTTGCTTCGCGTCAAACGGAAATGGAGACCCTCAGGGGCAGCTTAATGTATTGAGTTTGGGTGCTCCTGGGGTGTACGCTCTGATTAAGTATTCAAGAGTGGACATTGGTATTAATCACACAGAACGTTCATCTTTTATGTTGCCTTTAAATGTGATATTTTGACGTAACAAGCAACTTAAAGGGATCCCCTTCTTGTCACGTTACAGAAAGTGGTAGCAGTCTTCAAACCGAAGGACGAAGAACCTTACGGTCGACTCAACCCGAAATGGACCAAATGGATGCACAAGTTGTGCTGTCCGTGCTGTTTCGGGCGGGCATGTCTCATCCCAAATCAAGGGTAAGTCTAGTGTCAATGTTTAAATTGTCCCCTCTAACAAAACGCCCTCTTCGTTGTAGCTACATTTCGGAAGCCGGAGCTAGCCTGGTAGACCAGAAGCTAAACCTCAACATCGTACCAAAAACACACGTCGTTCGGCTCGTGTCCGAGACGTTCAACTATCCGCGGATCGACCGGCAAAAAGCACGTATAAAGAGAACCATCAAGGAACGAATACCGGCGGCCCGGTTCAACCGGATGAGTCTGCCACCCAAGACCGGTTCCTTCCAGCTGTTTGTCGACGGCTACAAGGACGCCGACTACTGGTTGCGACGATTCGAGCAGGAACCGCTGCCGACGCGACTCCAGCAAAAGTTCCAGCTCCAGTTCGAGCGCCTAGTTGTGCTGGATTACATCATCCGGAACACCGACCGCGGCAACGACAACTGGCTCATCAAGTACGAACAACCAACGATAGTGCCCCAAAGCAACGGAAGCACCCCAAGCGGAATGCCCCGGAGTAACAGCCGCCTCGAAATGGCCGAAAACACCGACTGGAACCTGGTGCAGCTGCCCGAGATCAAAATCGCCGCAATCGACAACGGACTGGCCTTCCCGTTCAAGCATCCGGACTCGTGGCGCGCCTATCCGTACCACTGGGCATGGCTCCCGCAAGCCAAGAACCCGTTCAGCCAGGACATCAAGGACCTCATACTGCCCTCGCTGTCCGATCAGAACTTTGTCGAGGAAATGTGCAACGAACTGTACGAGCTGTTCAAGCAGGACAAGGGCTTCGACCGGGGTCTCTTCGAGCGGCAAATGTCTGTGATGCGCGGCCAGATACTGAATCTGACCCAGGCCCTCAAGGACGGCAAGAGTCCGGTGCAGCTGGTGCAGATGCCGGCCGTGATCGTCGAACGGTAAGTACAGATTTTCGAACGTTTTTATTTTGGGATTTTTTTTTACTTTGTTTTTTGACTGCTCTCTTAATATTTTAAAATTTATGCATAAGTAAAATTTCAAAATCCGGTTTGGTCAACCACGCAAAGAGAGTCTTGAAACACTCTAAACTTCAGCTAATTTTGTCTATTCTGTCCCGAGATATCGTGGCACCACTTTTTTAGAATCCTTCATTAAAAATTTAACGGTTAATTTAAATGATCTGAAACTCCCCACAGCAATATTAAATTCACCACAACCAAGTTCGAATTGCGCGCAAATTTTATAATGTGTTGAAAAAACTTTCAGAAATGATACAAACACATAGTTTAAGTTATAAACGCAAATATTCGTCAGAGCTAGGTGTTCAATAGGGTGCATTTTCATAACTCCTGAATTCTTGTTCTTTAATTCATGTTACCGGTTCAATTTTAACAAAAAATATTTTTCAGATACTTTCACATTATTTTCGAGGAAAAATCTCGCAAACATTCTTGCTTACTCGAAAGAAACGAACCTACATATTTTTTCCATGAATTCATCATAAAATACTTGAAAAAACTTATGTTAAAAATTCGAGGTGAACGGAGCAACAATTCAATTCTTGTTCGACAATAATTCAATTCTTGTCATACAAGAATTCAATTCATGTCGAGCAAGAATGATTTATAGCGAACAAAAATTCGTGCTATAATCGGATTTGACAGATGTTTGTGTACATTTACGTTATTTGTTGATTTTGCTTCAAACCTGGTCGACGGAGGACACGCAACAGTAATGAAGAAGGTGGGTAAAAACGCACCCCGGTACGGGCGAGTGTGTCCGCTTGAGGATATTCTGTCGGTTCCAAAAACGCCAAGTGCCGGACCGAGGCGGATGCAAGTTTGTTCCGAGCAGCTGGGTCGACGACGGAGTTTCCCGGTTCTGGGAAGGGTCCAGCGAATCATTGTGTAGAATGGCTGGGAACACGAATGAGAGCGTTTCGTTGGTCCCGATTACAAATTAAACGGTGTTATTGCTCTAGCCACCATTAAGGATCATTTTCGAGAATTGCACTGCCGTTCTACGCATAATTGTCCCATGTTCAAAAAAGTGCAACTGAGAAAAACGCGATTGAAGTTTTTCGACCGATTTCTGTGTTTCTACGCATAATTGTCCCGTGGGTTCCTATTCGCCCTATGTGTCCCTAATCACCCCAGTTAGCAGTTTATCACCTTTGTTAGTGATTCTCTTGCTTTACAAAAGGTAAACAAGACATAAGGTTTAGTAAAACTAATGATTCCGTGTAAGAAAATACTTGGTGGGACAATTATGCGTAGAAGTTTAACGATGGGACAAACAGACTTGGTGTTGTTTTTAATGAGTTTCCGAACAAAGTACCAGATTTTATGTGTTTTTCTTAAAGTACACATCAAACTCAACTTAAAAATATCATAAAGTCAAAATCGACCAAAACTGACATGGGACAATTATGCGTAGAACGGCAGTGCAGTTATCAGAAGAGCATAATTGTCTTCTTTTCGGACTTTTGATGGATGCGATGCTTGGTCAAGATTTCGTTTATTTTGCCATTTCAAAAATCAAATCAAATTGACGACCTAATCTATAGGTTAGAACGGGCCAATATTTACTTCCCTGTCCGACGGAAGGCGTGATCAGACAAATCTTGTCTCGAAAAATGCCACCGGGACCGAACCCAGTCCATCTGGGGGCAACCTCGCTTACTACTACACCACCAGTCCCGGATTTTGCCATTTGAACTACTTAAATGTCCAGTGATCTCAGGAATAAGTCACAAACTTGATGACCAGGAATCGCCATTCAGTGACTTTGGTCTCAATCGACGACGGTGCCACTTCGAACAACACAGGTTGGGATTAGAGATCGAGTTCCTCTCACGTTCTATTTTTTCCTTTGGGTTCAATTTTAGACCGCAGTTGGTTCATCTCGCCTCGTTCTTATTACCTAGGTATTTAGATTGTTTATTCATAAAATTCTTCATCGCCAGGAAATGCATTTTAACCGGATGCGAAGTAACACCGCCGGTAGCAGGCCAAAGTCATTGAAAGACGATTCCTCCTTTGTCAGGTTTGCCTCCTCCCGCACTCGTGGTCCAGATCGCAACAAAAAATTAAAACCCAACTTTTAAATATTTACGCTAGAAATTCAATTTTCTCCAACCTGTATTTTTTCCATCAGCTGATTTGACATTCTCGGCTTTTTTGTTCACCGGACGCAAATGACGCAACGCGATTTGGTAGCGTTGCCATAAAATTGCATGCAAGTTGGCACCGGTTCGGAACCGGTTTGACAATAAATCAGCAACAAGAAACAAGAATTCAGGAGTTATGAAAATGCACCCATAAACCCAAAAAGCATAACAAAAAATAAAATAAAAAATAAATTCGTTTTTAAAATCTTTATTAAATTTACCCTTTTTCAAAGGCTTCACTAAGAACTCCAGATATATTTTTATAATGTAGTAAGTTTCAAACTGGGTGCTGAATAACGGACTCGATTTTGTACTGTTAAAGTGGAACCAATTTATTGTTCGCCAAAAGTAGGGAGTATTGTTATCGATCATTAAAAATTGCAAAAATGAAAAATGTGTGGCTTTTGAGGACTTGGAGTTTAAGTCAAGAAATCTTAAGAAAGCTGAAAGGGAGATCGTCATTTTTTATAATTATGAATGGAAGTTGTTTGTGGAGTCGATGCAGTTGTATCGATCCAGAAGCTGTCTTAATTGTTTGATTCCGTTTGAAAACCGAGATTTCCACTAAACCATAGTGGAAATCTTCTCTGTTTGTTGGATCAGATTCGCTAGAATTAGCGCTCTTTTTTCGCTGGACCAGGAAGAGGTGCAGGATTCCTAAATCAGCCAGGAAATTTATCTTTTTATCACACTCGTCGCAGTTCTTCGTCTCCCGTAAAAAAGAAAAACCTCTTCTAACCGATCGAAACTTTAAAACACACACAACTTTCTAGCAAAAAAAAAGTCAAAAACTATATAAAATACTACCTACATATTATAAAAACAGCTCATTTAGCAGTAAGAAAAAGGTCATGCTTGTGCTTGAAAAGCCTCCTACTTTGTAGATGTAAACAAAGTGGGATCATTCAAAAAAGTTCATTTTATAACACAAAAAGTTCCACAACTACTAAAAACTAACGAAAAACAAAAGGGCACATATTACCTTTTTTTTTGGTTTGGAGTGAAAATTGTTATGTGCCCTTTTGTGTTTTTGATTTTTTCAATGGTAAATTGTTTGCTATCAATATAATTCTTGGAGGGCATGTAGGGAGTGTACTAATGAATGGAATAGTGGAATAATCCCGAATGTTTACGTTTTGGTTTTGTGCCCTAATGAAATGTTTGGCTCGAATAATCTCGTTACGCATGCTCTCTATTCATCATCCAGGTTTCAATGCATAAATGTTTAACCGTATTTTTCCAAAAACACTTATATTTTCTTAATTTACGATATGCTTTTCCTCTGTTATTAGAGTTTTTTTTTTTCGTAAAATACTCATCATTTTCCCAAAATACCGTGTTTTTTTAATACTCAAATAATCACAATTTGCGATATGGGTATCGAACAAGTATCAAACGAAGATGTTTAATGGGTTTTCACTTTTTGAAAGTTTAGTTTTTGTAGAATAATCTTATGTTTTTTTCGAAAATACTCTTATTTTTATAATTTGCCATATGGGTTGATATCGAAGCGACATTTTGTATGCTTTTTCCCTTTGTTCAGAGAATGTTTTACAAAAAACTATTTTTTTCTAATATATGCAAAATTTCAGAAAGCCTTTTTCACTTTTATTAGAGTTGTTTTTTTTTTTTTTTGTAAAATACTAAAATTTTCCCAAAATACCGTTTTTTTAATACAATAAAATTTTCATAACTTACAATATGGGTATCAAACGAAACGAAATTTTCAGTTTTTTCAGAGAATTTTCACAAAATACGTTTTTTATGTTTTTTCCATGTACTTAAATTTTCAGAATTTGTAATTTGGGTTTAAAACGAAACAAAATGTTGTAGGCTTTTTAACTTTTATTAGAGTTGTTTTTATTTTTTTTATTTTTTTTGTAAAATACTAAGATTTTAGCAAAATACCGTATTTTTCGAAAATACTAAAATTTTCACAATTTGTAATCTGCCCATAATTGAAAATTCGGCTATTATGCCAAATCAAGTATTCCGAGAAAAACGCGTTTAAGTGTTTGGCACAAAATCTCCGTCAAGGTAATTTCCCATAAGAGTGGCATATTAGCCGTTTGGTTTTTCGCATCGGCAGCCAAGTCTAGACACTATTTCAGTAAAATTCAAGTTCCAGAAGATGCGTTGTAACGTCCTCTACCACCTGGTGCTAATATCTCGTTTTTGCCAAAAGTGGATATTAGCCGTTTTTTCAATGGTGGGCAGTAATAACTGTAATAATCAAACGAAATTAAATTTTATATCCTTTTAACTTTTACAGTCCAGCCTCGATTATTCGAAGGCCTTGGCAAAATTTTACTTCAGATAGTCAAAACTTCGTATAATCGAATCACGAAAAAACTTTTTTCTTTCGTTGTCTTATTTCTGGTTGTTGAGCTTAAGTATGACCCTTAATTTACTCAAATGTGATTTAGATTTTTTTTTAAACAAGATGGTGGCCAAAATGGCAATATGTATTCAAAATATGCGTTTATTTTTTATTTTTCATGCAACCAACCATTCAAATTTGACTGAAATGGTTCGCAGAACTCGTATTTGATGTTTGTTTTTGTTTTTTGTTCGTGATTCGATTATCCGAAGTCCCACACAAACCTTCGGATAATCGAGTCTGGACTGTATTAGAGTTTTTTTTCCTGTAAAGTACTAAATTTTTCACAAAATCCCCTATTTTTTCGAAAATAATAAAATTTTCATAATTTGCAATGTTTAATGCATACCGTCAACAGTGGTGAAATTGGGTCTGGGGGATGAGATTGGGTCATACAAAAATGATGAAATTTGTATGACCCAATTTCATTCTCCAGACCCAATGTCACCCCTGATGACGGTAATCAAAAAAATATATTCTTAGTAAAAGCATTGGAAATTCAACGTGATATTGATAAATTCAGGCATTTTTTGAAAGATTTTAAAAATGAGTTATCGTCCGTCATCGTCGATAAGATTATCGTTTTCGTCCCGACGATACGTGGTTAAGGCCCAGTACTCAGCTCCGAAGGAAAGGGGTCAAGAAACAACTTTATGAACAGCAGAACAAAGGAGAGGGAATAATTTCATGGGGTTTTTCTTCTGTCAATTTGAAATGTTCCTTGATCCTTGGTTCCTTTCGAAGTTTGAAAAAAATTACATTTTATAATGAATATTACAAATTTTATGATTTACAACGGTCATGTTGAACACAATTTTAAACAACTAACGTTTTTTCCTTAAACCTCCTTTCTCCTTTTCGCAACGACGCACGCTGCACAACAGGTCGAAGGTGAACCCAGGCTCGGCTCGATTTTTCTCATTCCAACAGCGCTTCCAAAACAAGAGTCCCTTCTTCTCCTGGTGTTAGAGGACGGCGCACTCCGAAGAAAGAAAAGCAAAAAAAAACGAAAACCTAACGAGGGCGGGAAACTGTGAAAAAATAAGACACGTACGAAAAAATTGTGGTAAAAAATGTAACCAATTTAGAACAACAAAAAATACTATCGTGTTAAATCTATCTAAAGTCAGCTGACCTGCTGCAGGAGTCATTATGTAGGTTTGTATGGAGCCCCTCCCCGGATTGGAATGTTATAAATAATAGAAAAAGAAGAAATCGTATGTATTTATTCAAATTAACCGGAAAGTAACGTTAAAAAGAAGGATCGGTTGGGATCCTCTCTACCGGTGAATTATTAACTAAACTTTTACAATAGGGAATTAATAATAAAGAAAACTTCATGTTTTTCATTATATTTTTTTTCGGTTATTAACCTAAACGAATTAAAATATTTGAACTTTATTGTGTTATTTATCTGCTGCAATGATTTGTATATACAGAAAGTGTGAAAATAGATGTTCCGACAATGATCCTCGATCTTTTTTGTTTTTATGCCAAATAAATAGTAAACTGCTTATCAGTTGGAGATTCAATTTGGTCATTTATCTTTCAGTCGTTGGTCTTAACTGAAAGTAGATTATATAGCATGTAACTTGAATTCATAACTAGTCTCATAAACACACATATTGTGAATGGAATCATCTTAGTTGGGCGATTGCAGAAGAGGGTACACATAACGTTGAACTAACAGTAACAGTAGCTGTTAACCACGAACGACAACAAGCGGTTGAACTGGTTGGTCCAAAAACAATTTAAAAAAGTTGTTGTAATAACTAGGCAGAAGCAAAAAATCAAGAGAACAAAAAATCTATTTTAGGCTAGAGATGCATTCTGGTAGCTAGGTACAACACATTAGACAATTACCACACTGTAGCAGGAAGATCTTCTATCTCCAAACTATCCAGATATAACCTTCTTATATAACACACCTTTAGTTTAATCTTTAAACATCACACACACACACACAAGTACGGTAGTCCTCGATAGGCCAACTACATTATACAATCAGTTACTTCTCTGGTAAAAAAGAAAAACTTTGAATAATAATATCCCCACAACAACAAAAAAACAAACGCTCTTTTTTGTACTTGTTGATGACAATTCCGTGCACAACCAAACTAGCATTCGAAAAACTTTTCCAAAATTTAAACTAACAGTGAGTGGCATTTGTCACGCGACGCGAAAAAACTTGCCACTGCTTAACCTAATTTGCTTGTATTGCTCTGGAATGTATGTTGCTATAATTAAGATTCTTGCGTCAGGGGAAACGCACGTAAGTTCGGAAAGTTAAGGATTTGGTCCTATTTCCATCACATTTGCCGATTCTCATTTCAGTGAGTTCAGTTGAATAACTCTGTTTGAGCTATGACCGAAATCTTTAACATTATTTTTGCAATTCCGTCGTGAAACTACTTACTTTTCCTGTCATTCTTGAACGACAAAATAGCCTACTTTTCTGTACCAAAAATAACAGAATCGAATAGCAAAACTTTTCAAAATAAATGCTGAAAAGTTCTACTTTTCAGCACTCAAATGGGTGCTGAAAAGTTGAACATTTCAGCACTTGTTTCGAAAAGTAACACTTTTCATCATTTTTTTGATTTAAACCAGCGATTCTCAACGGGGATTGAAACGATTTATTGACAAAATACATGAAAATTTTACATGAAATTTCACTCAGTTTGTGTTTTTTGGAATTGCAAAAAATGTTGTATGGAACTCGTTGCAAAACTTGATTTTTTCAGCACTCTTCGTATTTATCCAACTCGGTGAACCTCGTTGGATAAATGTACGACTCGTGCTGAAAAATCATCTTTTTGCAACTTGTTGCATAAACTACTATTTTTTTATTTTGCAATAATTTTGCGGGGGTCTTCACTAATTACCAAAACAGCAATTTTGTATCAACGGTTCGTCCATACAATTTTGGCAGCTGTCCATACAAAAAAGGTATGTGCTCATGCCTATAGAAATGCTACAAAAGGTTACAAAACTATACAGTCCAGACTCGATTATCCGAAATTTCGATTATCCGAAGTATAAGACTTCGGATAATCGAATCACGAAAAAAAAAATCGTGTGTTTTTTTTCATTCTTAGGCCGTTGCAAACATAAACTTATATAAATAAATATTTGCAATGGCCTTACTTTTAACATCAAATTTGAGTTCTGTGGCTCCATTTAAGTCAAATTTTAGTGGTTGGCCTAATAAATTTAAAAATGCATTTTTTTAATATTTCATCACCGCCCTCTTTGATTAAAAAATTCTTAATCAATTTAAAGAAGTTTAGGAGTCAACAGTTAAAAAACGAAAAGATTTTTTTGGTGATTCGATTATCCGAAGTGATATTCTGCCAAGGCCTTCGGATAATCGGGTATGGACTGTACAATTAGAATGGCTCGAGATGGTCAACTTTTCCGAACATGTTTTATTCGGTTGCTTTTAGGCCCCTAAACAACCCCCTAAAATTTGGAAGCGTATGGGAATTAGTATGGAAAAACCCTCTTTTTTACATTTTTATTTTCCACAAAATTTTTCAAACCAACACAATAGCGCTAAAATTGAGAAAATTCTCTAAAACTTTCTAGAAAAAAGTATTGTGCTATCTTGCTCCTGTCAAAAGATACAGCGTGTTCAAAACTGGTACAAAACGTGATTTCCGAGCAAAAAAAACACGTTTCCCCAAATTTAGGGGGTTATTGGGTCTAAAAGGCATATAAAAAACTTTGTTCTGGTATGATTTGAACGTTTTTTAAATTCCCAGTCTACTGTACAACATTTTTGCAACTTCCAGAGAATTTTTTTAATGTCGAGTGTAAAAAAAAATTAAAAAGCAACGCGAAAATGTAAACATTACACAAAAAAAAAGATCCGAATTTCAAAACACAATAAATAAATGAAAATTTAAATTTATATAATTTATTTAATTTTATTAACTGTTTGAATTTTTATTTTTTTAGTTTCTAAAATCACTTTTTTTTAAATTCATGAATTTTCCAGATTTTATTCTTTTTTAATTCTATTTTAGATCCTTGTAATTAAAAAAATGTAAAGCTTTATTCATTTTAAACTTTGATTTTTTTCAATTTTTTTTTCAAAGGTTTTGAAGTTTTGAATTTTTTTATTTTAGTTTTTATTTGTTTTCTTATATTTTTTAATTTTTAGAAGTTTCTGAATTTTTTGAGTTGAATCTAATTATTATTCTTTGGCATTAGGTTTAATTAATTAATTTAATTAAGAATTTTTAATTTATTTGGTTTTTGAAATATGATTATTGAACTGATCAGAAACTTTCGCATAAGTTTAATTTTTAAACATTAAAAATCGGACCAAAATTTTTCGAGGCTGTATCTCAGAAACCAATTGCCCGATTTTTCAAAGTTCCATGGGAAAAATTATTGGAAATTTTCTAAGCTTCTAAAAAAAAAGATTCAGAATAGCTTTTCGTTCAAGAATTATTTTTTCAACTTAAAAAACCTAATAAATCGAAAATGTATACCTAAAAGTAGCTATAACTTGAAAACGGTACATTTCACCAAAAAAATCCCGAAGTCCCGAGTTATAATTACAAATGTTTACGATAGTCTAGCTTGTACGTGTGTCAAACGCATCCTGACTTTCCTGGCCTGAAATCCCTTTGGCCTTTTGTCGCACTTACATCAATTTTCATGGAGAGACAAGATAGCACGACAAGATTGAAACTACTTTCATATGTAAAGTGACAAAAATGCACGGAGTTTTTCGGTTTTTATTGAATATCTCAGGATTGAAATCGAATTTTGGGGATCTGTGACGGTCAAAAGGTGAGGCATTGTGAGCTGCACAATATGGCGTTCTTAACTCAATTTGGCCCAAAATGCACGTACGACAAGTTAGCACGATGGCGACGATGCGTATGTATTGCGTGTATGTACACGAAAATAAAGTGAGGTTAAATTTTGTCAGCCAGCAAAATTAAATGGTGCGCTAGTGTGCGTACGCGAAACGTCATAAAGCTCTATGGCACAAAAGATCTCTTTTTTAGTCCCCCAAAACATATCGACGCTGCCGTGCTATTTTATCGCACTTCGCTTTTTGACGTTCATTTTAATGTTTGACCTTGAATAAACAAAAACTAGAGCACGCAATGTAAACAATAACAAACACGTTACATTTGGTGTGTGTGCATTGTTCCGAAGTTTGGTTGAATTTGGTTGCCGGAGTCCCGAGTTATAATTACAAATGTTTACAGTAGTAGGGCATTTACGTGTGTCAAACTGGTTCTGACTAAATTCCCTTTGGCCAGTTATCGCTCTTGCAACAATTTTCAGAGTGTGTCAAGATAGCACGATCAGATCGAGTTTTTCCGGTTTTTGTTGAATACCTCAGGATTGAATTGATTGAATAGAATTTTGGGGATCTGTAAATGTCAAAAGGTACAGTATTAAGAATTGCACAAAATTGCGTTCTTTGCCTCTGATAGAAAGAAAAAAAATCAGGGTTTCTGAGTGTCATTGCATGAAAAAAAAAATATAAAAAATAAGACATTCGATAGTTTCCAATTCCAGGGTGGCCACTCAAGTCGGGATATCGGGAAAAAGTCGGGAATTCGCCAAAATCCGCAAAAAATCGGAAAAAAGTCGGGAATTTATGATTTTTTGTCAAAAAGTCGGGAAAAGTCGGGAATTCTAAGCATACTTGTTTGAACATTATTTTTTAACTCTTGAATAATTTTGTAATATTCTGTGCAATTTTCAAATTGAATTCGCTCAATTCTACATTAGTAACTTACTTAAAATTTAAGCTTCTTTTCACTATTTCAATAAAATTTTGTATGGAAAAGCTGTTTAAAACATTCAAAATCTTAATTAGTATTGGAGTCTTTGACACAGATCTTCATTATATTTTTCATGAATCATATGATCTCTATTAATTTTTGTTTATCAAACAAGAGGTTAAGTTAATGATAAACTATTATAAAAATAGAGCCTGATGGCCAGCTTAGAGTTTTGTCACATAGATTGAATATTTGAAAACAGATTCCAACTTGAGTTTGGCAATGGTTTTTTTTGGTAAATATTTTTAATTGTTAAAATAAAAATCCAAAATTTAAAAACTTTTTTTACGTTTTGAAAACATAAAGAAAATTTTGAAATTGCAAAAAAAAATAATCCAAAAAAGTTGGAGTTTTTGCGAAACTGTTAAAAAAAATGTCTCTTCAAACATTTTGCTTGAAATAAGTGGTAAACATAAAATCATATCAAACTGAATGTTCATTGAAAAAAAAACAGTTAAATACTGACCACTATATAAATTAAAATTGAAAAAAAATATATCAAAAATTACAAAATTAAAAAGGGAACATGACAAATTTTTTTTTTATAAATTCCTTGACATTTTTCTAAATCCTTTGAATGAATAATATCAGCAATTATGTTTTAATCATTCTCTGATTTCAAAAGATGATGAAGTTTAAAAAAAATAGGAACGTTATTTTAAGTTCAGTTTTCTTTGACCTTTTGTCATTTCCAGATGAAACAAAGTATCAAAAACTATACTTTTGCCAATTTAAAAAAATACAAGGAAATTATAAGTATTGTTGAACTTTCGATATTTTTTTCAAAGACTAGTTGTTTGTGTTTCTACTCTGAATCATAATAATTAAATTCCATTTTTGAAGTTTTTTTTTAAATTGTTGTTTAGTTTGTGTATTTACAAAAAATGCCTATATTTGGATTATTTTTAAATTCATTTATTTTTTTTTTTGTGGTTAATATTGACTTTTCTTATAGAAAGTTTTTTGTTTGAAATCATTCTTTAGATGAGCAATTCTCTACGAAATCGGTCTTTTTTCTTCAATTTTAATTTTTGTATTTTTTAATCCGGCTGAAACTTTTTTGGTGCCTTCGGTATGCCCAAAGAAGCCATTTTGCATCATTAGTTTGTCCATATAATTTTCCATACAAATTCGGCAGCTGTCCATACAAAAATGATGTATGAAAATTCAAAAATCTGTATCTTTTGAAGGAATTTTTTGATCGATTTGGTGTCTTCGGCAAAGTTGTAGGTATGGATACGGACTACACTGGAAAAAATAATACACGGTAAAAAAAAATTTGGTGATTTTTTTATTTAACTTTTTATCACTAAAACTTGATTTACAAAAAAACACTATTTTTAATTTTTTTTTATTTTTTGATATGTTTTAGAAGACATAAAATGCCAACTTTTCAGAAATTTCCAGGTTGTGCAAAAAATCACTGACCGAGTTATGAATTTTTTAATCAATACTGATTTTTTCAAAAAATCGAAATTTTGGTCGTAAAAATTTTTCAACTTCATTTTTCGATGTAAAATCAAATTTGCAATCAAAAAGTACTTTACTAAAATTTTGATAAAGTGCACCGTTTTCAAGTTATAGCCATATTTAAGTGACTTTTTTGAAAATAGTCGCAGTTTTTCATTTTTTTAAATTAGTGCACATGTTTGCCCAGTTTTGAAAAAAATATTTTTGAAAAGCTGAGAAAATTCTCTAATTTTTCTCTATATTTTGCTTATTCGGACTATGTTGATACGACCTTTAGTTGCTGAGATATTGCAATGCAAAGGTTTAAAAACAGGAAAATTGATGTTTTCTAAGTTTCACCCAAACAACCCACCATTTTCTATCGTCAATATCTCAGCAACTAATGGTCCGATTTTCAATGTTAATATATGAAACAATTGTGAAATTTTCCGATCTTTTCGAAAAAAATATTTTTGGAATTTTCAAATCAAGACAAACATTTTAAAAGGGCGTAATATTGAATGTTTGGCCTTTGTGAAATGTTAGTCTTGATTTGAAAATTCCAAAAATATTTTTTTCGAAGAGATCGGAAAATTTCACAAATGTTTCATATATTAACATTGAAAATCGGACCATTAGTTGCTGAGATATTGACGATAGAAAATGGTGGGTTGTTTGGGTGAAACTTAGAAAACATCAATTTTCCTGTTTTTAAACCTTTGCATTGCAATATCTCAGCAACTTAAGGTCGTATCAACAAAGTCCAAATAAGCAAAATATAGAGAATTTTCTCAGCTTTTCAAAAATATTTTTTTCAAAACTGGGCAAACATGTGCACTAATTTAAAAAAATGAAAAACTGCGACTATTTTCAAAAAAGTCACTTAAATATGGCTATAACTTGAAAACGGTGCACTTTATCAAAATTTCAGTAAAGTACTTTTTGATTGCAAATTTGATTTTACATCGAAAAATGAAGTTGAAAAATTTTTACGACCAAAATTTCGATTTTTTGAAAAAATCAGTATTGATTAAAAAATTCATAACTCGGTCAGTGATTTTTTGCACAACCTGGAAATTTCTGAAAAGTTGGCATTTTATGCCTTCTAAAACATATCAAAAAATAAAAAAAAATTAAAAATAGTGTTTTTTTGTAAATCAAGTTTTAGTGATAAAAAGTTAAATAAAAAAATCACCAAATTTTTTTTACCGTGTATTATTTTTTTCCAGTGTAGTCCGTATCCATACCTACAACTTTGCCGAAGACACCAAATCGATCAAAAAATTCCTTCAAAAGATACAGATTTTTGAATTTTCATACATCATTTTTCTATGGACAGCTGCCGAATTTGTATGGAAAATTATATGGACAAACTAATGATGCAAAATGGCTTCTTTGGGCATACCGAAGGCACCAAAAAAGTTTCAGTCGGATTAAAAAATACAAAAAAAATCGAATGACCGAAATCCTAGAGAACTGCTCAGATAAGAAAGGCGTATTATTTGAGCATTCTGGAAAAGTCGGGAATTTGAAAATGGGATTTGAGTGGTCACCCTGCAATTCCTAAACTCTTAAAAGGTTCAATTTTGAAGAATTTGGCATACACGGCACAAATTCACAAAAATGGCCAATGTGCTAAAAAATTTACCTTGTTGAAAAAAAAACATTTTGTTTCAGGCCTTAATTAAAATCGAGAGAATCGCTCAACTCAAAAAGAGTCCCTTAAAAATGTATTTAAAATTGGTGTGATGCCAAAGGACATCACCACTTATTTGACTTGCCTCCTCGCCTAGCCAGGGTGTACCGGAATCACTCATCCGTGGAACCGACGAGGGGAAACGAACGCGAGGGTGGACCGAAAAGCAGCACCCTATCGTGGATGTGTTTGTGAGGTCTCCTTATGCCAGACGTCACTAACTATGTATAACTGTAGATTTGTTGATGTGTAACGGAAATAGCCTAACTTTAGGGTAGCTGCATCAATTTACGTCAGTTGTTGTCTTTTTTTATGTTATATTTAAAGAAAGGATTTTTTGTGTTAATCCATCTCTTCAATTGTTTACAGTGAAACATATTTTTTACGATATATATAATATGTTTTTAATTAGTTATTAATACCAAACTCCAGACTAAGCGACACAATCTGCTACAATCTTAAAACCAAAATTCCGCACCACTTTCAAAGATCAACCCCGCAACCCAAATAAAAAAAGCTCTCGTATTTTCCGAATCCTTTATGATTTTCGTGCCTAAAACAAGGGGTGGAGGTCACGAAAGGCGCGCAATGCCAGGTCAGGTCTCTCTCTCTCTCGCTCTGCCTCTCTTGCTTGCTTAGTTTGGGCTGGAAAATACCCTGATCAACCCCAATGTGGGCAGTCACTCGCTGCACGTCGCCGTCGGCAGATGGTGACTCCCATCGCCGGGGCTCTTCTCTTCACTTTGCTTTAGTTCTTTTCAAAAAACGGTTGTCCTTCGCGAAAACGGAACTTTGCACGCTATAGAGCGGCACGAGCGCGCGCGGGCGTTTCGACGAAAATACACACTTCCGCGTGTTGTTCTTGCTCGGCGTGGACGTTAATTTAGAATAGTTAAGATTAGATGTGACCTTATTAGCGGAGTAGACAGTCTTGTTTGGTTTGGTGCAAAAGGTCACATAGGCTGATGTGAGGGGGGTGGCTGTTAGAGAGTGTTGCCTCACGCCAGTATCGGATGTTTGGTTGGAATTTCAGTTATTGATTAGGGTGGCCCGAAGTGTAACCAACACCACCAACACCTGGTTCTGCTGTTGCTGCCGCAATAAAATATGCTTCTGGAATAAGGTCAATCGAAAGTGAAAGTGTTATTAATTCAAAGTATTGTTTCGTGCTGGCGCAAGCTGATGGTGGTGTGTAATTCGAAACTAAGTATGGAATATTATGTGTCACAATTTAAATCCACCAAATCTGAGATGGCTTCGCAATGTTCCAGTTTTCGATCCAGGCGGAGCTAGAGAGAGAGAGCGGAGGAAGTGGCACGAATTGCACAGAAAATCAAAATTTTCATCGACGCTGTAAAACGGCTCGCGTGCACGCAAAGGCTGAACGAGTTCAAATCTATGGAATACTTTTCTGAAAGCTGACAGGTATCTTCGATTATTTTTTTTATTTTAGCTCTGGGATTGTCCACAGTTTTTACCTTACCTTTATTTTATAATCAAATCCCAATTTCGTGCAATGTAATTTCATTTTTAATTTATTTTTTTTTTTCCAGAGAGCAGTTCTCTACAAAATCGATCTTTTTTTTTAATTGTAATTTTTGTATTTTTTAATCAGGCATAATCTTTTTTGGTGCCTTCGGTATGCCCAAAGAAGCCATTTTGCATCATTAGTTCGTTCATATAATTTTCCATACAATTTTGGCAGCTGTCCATACAAAAATGATGTATGAAAATTCAAAAATCTGTATCTTTTGAAGGAATTTTTTGATCAATTTGGTGTCTTCAGCAAAGTTGTAGGCATGGATAAGGACTACACTGAAAAAAAAATTAAACACGGTTAAAAAAAATTTGTGATTTTTAATGTAATTTTTTGTCGCTAAACTTGGTTGCAAAAAACACTATTTTTATTTTTTTTATTTTTTGATGTTTTAGAGGACATCAAATGCAAGCTTTTCAGAAATTTTCAGGTTGTGCAACAAATCTTTGACGGAGTTAAGAATTTTTTAACCAATACTGATTTTTTCATAAAATCGAAATATTGGTCGCAAAAGTTTTTCAACTTCATTTTTCGATGTAAAATCAAATTTGATTTCCAAAAAAGTGTCCACGTGGTTTGTGGATAGTCCCTAAAGTACTTTTTGATTTCAAATTTAATTTTACATCGAAAAATGAAGTTGAAAATTTCTAGCGACCAAATTTTTTAATTTTTTTTAACTTTATATTGATTCAAAAATTCTTAACTCGGTCAAAGATTTTTTGCACTACCTGGAAATTTCTGAAAAGTTGGCATTTGATGACCCCTAAAACTTAAAAAAATGTATTTTTTGCAAATCAAGCTGACAAAAAGTTGAATAAAAAATCACCTAATTTATTTACCGTGTATCATTTTTTCAGTGCAGTCCTTATTCATACCTAAAACATTGCCAAAGACACCAAATCGATCATAAATTCCTTCTAAAGATACAGATTTTTACATTTTCATACATCATTTTTGTATGAAAAATAATTGCAACGGCCATAAATACATTGAAATGGTTGCATAAATTATATTTTTTGTCTGGGTTTTAAATAAATCAAAGTTTATGAATGTGTTTCAATTTTTTCATACAAAAATGTGTGTGAAAATTTCTTTCTGGGAAAACAGATGATAAAACAAGAAGAATTTAAAAACAAAATGGTAATTGGATAAGCTAAACACTAGTTAAAATTAAACCTTTTTTGTATTTTTAATAATTAGACTAAATGAGATAAAAAGAACAAAAATCTTTTGTCTTTTTGTCAATTTGACCATTTTTTTTAAGAGTGGACTTGGTCCAATTTATCGTGTAGTGCAGATCTGTCTTCATTTACTTTATAACTAGGCTTAGTGATTTTTCACGCTCAAAAATAGCAAATTTCACGGGGACCTCAATTTTAAATCATCAAATTTCACGCAAAATTCACGGAACGTGATAAATGTTAAAATAACTCTGAAAATGTTATGTTTGAATCACAGAAACTACTTTTTATACTTCATTATATATTATTCTTTAATATATAAAGAAATCTTCACAATTTATATTTTGAAACAAAATGTAGAGCTTTAGTATTCTCATTTATTGGACTTCCTTTTTGATATTCAACTAGTAAAGCTTCAAGGTTTTCGCTGTTTTGCTTCTGTTTTATCAGTTTGCATTTTATTGAGTTTCATATCAAAGCAGGATTTAACAATCTTTTCCAGACAAAATGAGTAAAATAGTTTCAATTTTCTGCGACATTTAGCCCATTCCAAATAATTTTTAAGGTTTTCATCTCTCTTTTCGAAACTTTAATTTAAAAGAAATAGAAAAAATAATACAATTTGCAACGAAATCAAAATTTTTATTCAAAATCAGAACAGAATACAGAATAGGTGGTATTCTAAACATTCACGGGAATCATTCACCCAAACAATCAAATATCGGTAAAATGTTTTCAAAAGGAGATTTGAAAGATTAAAAATACTCTTCCCTTTATTTTGAATAAAACAAAGCTTGATTCTTTTTATTTATTTTGAAATTATACCTTTCAAATAAAATTGAAATACAAATTTTACTACAGCGAATGAAAATATTACTAAATTTAGTTAGTTTTTTTTTAATCTAAAAAATTCTTAACAATTCTTCAAATGGTTCATATCAAGCTTTTCAATTGAAAACTAATAAAATTTACTTAAATAGTCTCTATGATTAAAATATTTATTATGATCTTATTTGAAAAAAGAATTTCAAGAATTTCACACCGTCCACGAAATCGTCAAAATTCACTAACCTTTTATTTGTAATTGAACAAGAGTATTGAATCGCTTAATTCTGCAGTAGTTGTTTAGATTATTTTTATTCCTACTTGAATTTAATAAAATATGTTGAGAAAAATCGTTATGGTTTCACACAAACATAAAATTTCACGGGATTTCGCGGAAGAAGACAAATTTCGCGGATTTCACGCTGTCCGCGAAATCGTGAAATTTCACTAACCCTATTTATAACTTTTCAACATTTTTCTACAGACATGGATTAGTCATTTTTAAACAGTTTTTTTTATAAGGTCAAGCCTTTTAACACACGTTTGAAATACATCTTTTCAAATGTTTGGTATAATTCATCACTTCAGCATCACATTGGAATCTTGCCAAAATTCTGGAGTTTTTTTTTATAAGGTTCAATAAAAATTTTCACATTTTGCTTTTAAAGTGGATACCCTTGAATCAAGGCGGTTCAAAAAACACTCAAAAATATAAATATATTTAAAATAACTCTTTGATCAAAGTATTGATTCTCTGTGAGTTCTTAAGAGAATTAATATGTACGGTTCTGTGAAAAAGCTTACCATAAGTTTTTTGTATAGTTGCAATACAAAAATATAAAAGTTGGAAAAACAAGCCACAGTCTCCACATTTGAATTAAAAATAGTATCTAAAATGTAAAATTTGACGAAAACTAGAATTTAAGCGAAAAAAGAGCTTTTTGCGAAAAAAAAACCTTGCTAAAAAGATTCTGCAAGCAGGGAAATGCATCTAAATTCATTTCAGCTGATTGCACAAAAACTTAAGTCTTAAAAGAAACTCCCAGGCTCGATTCTTTAAGTAAAAATAAGTAACTGTGCCAATTTTGAGCCAAATCGGTTAAGGGTTAAGCAGGTTCGTCAGTGCTTTTTTCGTTGAAGTTTGCATGGAAAAATTCTAAAAAATGTATGGAGAAAAGCAAATATTTCAAAATTCTGCCAAAAGGTTGCGTTAAATGTGTCGGATAATCGTCAAGAAGACCGCAAAACGATCCGAGTTAACCCTGACGAGTTATTAACGATTTAAAGAAGACGAGTTTGCATGAACAGATCTTAAACCTTAACCGCTTTTGCTCAAAATTTGTTAAACCATTCATTTGTATAGAAGTGACGATTTTAGGTTAAAGTCACGTTAATAAAATAAACAACAACTATTTTTAATAGAAACACCCTAATCGCCAAACAAACAAAAAACTGGTTTAAATACTTTGCCCATGCCAAATTTTGGCCAAATTGGAGCACTTTTTAGCAGGATCCAGGATCCTGGCTTGACGTGGAATCCCTGTATAAAGTTATCAGATATTAAAACTTTATGTCTTACGTGGAAAACAAATTGTTACTGAAATGTTAATGTTTAGAACATTTAATGTTATGTAAACGCATTTACAACTAAGCATACTTTGAACTTTGAATGAAGCTACACGAAATGATTCAAATTATAAATCAATGTAAATCAAAATGAAAAGTCACTCTAGTTAATCCTGATGCCATTTCCTGATCTAAAATTAGAAACGTATAAATCAAACTGATATCAGTTTCGCAAATCAGGCGTAAAAGACCTTCGAATCAGAACAACCCATATGCAACGCTATAGCTCAGAAGAGGCGGTTCTATTAAGGGTAACCTTGCTTATCCGATATCTCTAGTGCAAATCTCAGTCCATTTCACTCTGCCTTCCTTTAAACTGCATATTTACTTCTTTCGTTGCATGATGGAATAAACGACTTTTTTTTTGTACAATACTTAGAAAAAATATCTTCTGAAGTGACCTACCTCGCAAAACAACTCAATTTCTGTTTCCCGAGTCGCTTCCAAAATATAAATTATTAACAAATCCGTTGTCGGCGTCGCCGTCTGCTAACTTTCCGACTGTTGTGTGTGTTTACCCACAACTGTTTGCATTTTCCTGTGTGCATTTTATGTTGGATAGTTTAGCTATGTAGGTTGAAATGCCCCCATTTTCCTGGACTCTTCGAGTTTCGCAATTCTTCACCCAGCGTATACCAACTAGGTATATTTACCTACATGTTGTAATCTTTCCGGGCCGTGCCCTCTTCGGGCGGTAGTTTGGAGTTAGGAAAGACCTACCCCAGGAAGAACATTATGCAGGGGGGGGCTTTTTTAGGTCAGCAGCATTATTCCAGCGCGCGCGTTCTTCCGTGACTAACCTAACCTGCGGCGAACACGTGCTTCCTTTAATAGTGCAATAGCGTGTGATGCTCCACATCGCGTCAGGTCGAAGCAAGCTGTGACTATCCAAGAAACCTGGATAATCTTTTCACCAAATCTGTCACGAGCGAAGGAAAATTTTACGCCTCTCATCCGCGAAGGCCGTTCGAAATTACAAGTTCCGGAATTTTTGGGTTCGTAATTCCAGCACTGTGTTTGTTCCGCTTCTCCTGCTCCTCTGTGTGCCGCCACCTGCCAAGCTAGATCGAAATGGAACATTGCGAAGCCGGGTAAGTCGTCCTATCTCTGTTCTCACGTCATCGGCGGCGCTTGATGGACTCGCGAGGTCAGGTACCGCTGGCTTCCCCGCTCCGATTGCAGTTGGCCCCACGAGCTACGTGTGCCACCTGGCCTGCCCTAATGAAGTTTTTATCGACCAAATAACAAAAATATAAGAAAGAAAAAAAGAGACTCTAAATAAATCATGAACTTGCACAAAATGTAACCCGGAACACTCACTGTGTGTGTCCCACTGTAGCAACATCTGCCTTGAAGAACCTGCCTGTGCCGCCGACGTGTCAGAGGTACCGTGTGGAGGAGTGTGCGACGACGATGGCGTTCCGTGTGACTTTGTAGTGCCGGAATCCGGCTGCTGCAACCCGTGTGTGCCGTCAGCCTCGGAACCGGCCATGGCCGAATGCTGCGGCGGAAGTCCGGCCTCGGCCACCGTGCCAAGGCAGCGCTCCCAGGGCTTCATTCAGCAGCAGTGCCACAACTGCTCCTGCGGACGTCCCGACTGCGTTCCGACGAAGAAGGTGGTAAGTGTTCCCGATTCGCCCCAAAACCAATTATCCTCATCACTTCACCCACTTTGAACACCTCCAGCGGTACGTGCAACCGGCCCGGCGTCAGACCTGCAAGCCGGTTTCGTGCTACAAAGCACCGGAAGTGGAATTTCAAGGCGACTCGGTCTACAAGACGTCCTACCCCGGGGATGGGGCCACGAACGCGCGCCCACTGCCCATTTCGCCGCGGAACAACCTGTCGATGGCGCCGGGCAACTTGGAAAAGAACACCGTCACCTCGGTAAGTGGGAGGGCGTGGGTGGGCTGAGTTGGCAATTTCCACGATAACAATAGATAATTTGCTACGGAATCAAGAAAATAGTTTCCGTTCAAGATGAGCAAATTGTCAGAAGAATAATATGACTGAGAGTTGGTACTATTTTTGCGGCTTTATCATGCATTTCTAGAGTTTTATATGAAAAGGTCCTATAAACATATTATACACAATATTTTTTTCGTAAAAATAATACATATTTAATGTGAAGACTTCCATCATTGCCATGATTTTTCGTTCTAAGATATAAATTTTGCGTTTTTCAGTGGAGCAATTCTCTATGAAATCGGTCTTTTTTTAGAATTTTAATTTTTGTATTTTTTAATCCGACTGAAACTTTTTTGGTGCCTTCGGTATGCCCAAAGAAGCCATTTTGCATCATTAGTTTGTCCATATAATTTTCCATACAAATTTGGCAGCTGTCCATACAAAAACGATACATGAAAATTCAAAATTCTGATCGATTTGGTGTCTTCGGTAAAGTTGTAGGTATGGATATGGAGTACAGTGAAAAAAAATTATACACGGTAAAAAAAAATTTGGTGATTTTTAATTTAACTTTTTGTCACTAAAACTTGATTTGCAAAAAACACTATTTTTATTTTATTTTTTCATTTTTTTGATATGTTTTAGAGGACACCAAATGCCAACTTTTCAGGAATTTCTAGGTTGTGCAAAAAATCTTTGTCCGAGTTATGAATTTTTTAATCAATACTGATTTTTTCAAAAAATCGAAATATTGGTCGCAAAATTTTTTCAACTTCATTTTTCGATGTAAAATCAAATTTGCAATCAAAAAGTACTCTAGTGAAATTTTGATAAACTGCACCGTTTTTAAGTTAATCACATCTGGAAATTTCTGAAAAGCTGGCATTTAATGTCCTCTAAAACATATCAAAAATGAAAAAAATACTAATTTTTTGCAAATCAAGTTTAAGTGACATAAAGTTAAAAAAAAATCATCAACAATATTTTTACCGTGTATCTTTTTTTTTTTTTTTGAGTGTTGTCCATATCCATACCTACAACTTTTTCGAAGACACCAAATCGATCAAAAAATTCCTTCAAAAGATAAAGATTTTTGAATTTTCATACATAATTTTTGTATGAACAGCTGCCAAATTTGTATGGAAATTTATATGGACAAACTAATGATGCAAAATTGCTTCTTTGGACATACCAAAGGCACCAAAAAAGTTTCAGTCGGATTAAAAAATACAAAAAAAATCGAATGACCGAAATCTGAGAGAACTGCTCAGTGGCTTCAAGAAGGCAACAACTGGCACATCGACGTCGTCGTGCTATCTTGTCGCACCCGCCATTTTGACGTTCCGAGAAAAACGCATTTTAATGTTTGACCTTGAATATTCAAAAACGAGAGCACGCAATGTAAACAATAACAAACACGTTTTGTTTGGCTCACCATTCTGTGCATTGTCCCAAAGTTTGGTTGAAGTTGGTTGCTGGAGTCCCGAGTTATAATTACAAATGTTTACGGTAGTCTAGCTTGTACGTGCGACAAACGCATCCTGACTTTCCTGGCCTGAAATCCCTTTGGCCTTTTGTCACACTTACATCAATTTTCATGGAGTGACAAGATAGCACGACAAGATTGAAACTACTTTCATATGTAAAGTGACAAAAATGCACGGAGTTTTTTCGGTTTTTGTTCAATATCTCAGGATTGAAATCGAATTTTGGGGATCTGTGAAGGTCAAAAGGTGAAGCATTGTGATCTGCACAAAATGGCGTTCTTAACTCAATTTGGCCCAAAATGCACGTACGACAAGTTAGCACGATGGCGACGACATGCTGATTCATTTTGGTGAAGATATTCGTTAAATTGAATCCAATACAGAGCATTTTAGAATGTTGATCAATTTTCTTCGAAAATGATCTACGGCTTCATCTTAAGGAAAAATAAGATACATATTCGATTGAAAATATTTTCAACTATACAGATTTGTCCGGAATTGTTTTGAAATATACTAAACTTGAAGTGTTTAGAGCGTACTTCAAGAGGTAGTTTTCAACAAATTTTGATAGTCTAAACGACAAGTTAACAGAGTTATTAAAAATCATTTCCAACCATTCCGACTCCATTACATTTTGGCAGCTGTCCATACAAAAATGGTTTCCGAAATCTACATCTTTAAGAGGAATTTTCTGATCATTTTGGTGTCTACGGCAAAGTTGTTGGTATTGTGAATGAGAACTATTAAAAAAAGGCACGCGGAAATTTATTTTTGGCTAGTTTTATTTTGATTTTTTCCACAAAAAAACTGTTGCCTAAAATAAAATACGTAAATTAAAATTTAAATTTGTTTACTAAAATATGCTTAAATTGCAACTTTTTAGCTATTTCAGTCAATCAAAGTTATGCCGTCGGTTTTTTAATGTGTTATTTTGGAAAAAAATCTTTGCTAAAAAAAATACCAAAAATTTCTTTTTTAATGTAAAATTTAAATTGCAATCCAAAAGTACTGCTCCGTATTTTCCATAAAGCATCTTAAAGTATGACTTAAACTAAAAAAATGTTATTTTTTTTTCTATTTTTATTAATTGTGTAAAAATATTGTTTTTGAAAAGATCGGAAAATTTTCTCAAAAAGTTGCCTGAACCAGATCATGGGACTTCGGATAATCGAATCACCACCATTTTTTTCGAATCACCAAATGAAACAAGAAAAATATAAAACAATGAAAATATTTTTGTGTATCACAAAAGTTGCTCAAAAAATCACTTAAACAGGAGAAAAATAAAAGAAATCTAAAAGAAAATATGGGCGGTAGAGCGTTAAGTTTGATTTTCACTAAAAAATAGTGTTCATGAGTGTCCATTTTTTAGATCATTGTTTCGAAAAGTTCAGAAAAATTCCTAAAATAAATTGTCCAGGAAACATTGAAAATTGACCTCTGATTTCTGATATACAGAGGACAAAAGAAAAAAAAACAGGAAAATTGCTGGAAAATTACAGTTTTCTAAGTCTCAACCAGTCAGCTTGCAATAAGTGCAGATATCTCAGCAACTTATGGTCCAATTTTCAAGGTTAAAAATTAAACATTTGTGAATTTCTAATTTCTCCGAAAAAAAACTATTTGAAAAATTTGAAATCAAGATTAGCATTTCAAAAGAGCGTAATATCGATTTTTGCCTTTTGGAATGTTAGTCTTGAATTTTAAGTTTTCAAAATATTTTTTCTAGGAGATTAGAAAATTACAAAATGCATTTTTCAATACTTCATCACCGCCATTTTGGATTTAAATATCTTCAATCAATTTAATGTAGTTTAGGGGTCATCCTTAAGCTCGAAAATAAAAAAAATAGACAATGTTTTTTTTTCGTGATTCGATTATTCCGAAGTGGACTATGTCCAAGGCCTTCAGATCATCGAGTATGGACTGTACTAGAAAATAAGGGACTGTTTGGCTGACTGTATTTTAAAAACAAAAAAAAATTTAAGTTAATTTTTTCCAAAAATTATTGCTTGGGTGCAACATTTTGACCCGTACTTCTCTATTGCTCAAAAGTTGCGGGTTTTTGCCCATTAAGGCATATAAAAATGTATGGGTGAACCAATGGCACAACATAGTTTCTTTGGTCATAGGAAACTACAAAGTTTAGGCCAAATTAAATAATACAAAAAAAATCAAATGCTTGGTATCAACGGATTTTGTAGCGAATTGCTCAAATCGTCAAATTTTAATTTTTGGCAATTTCATTGTGAACTCAAAAATTTGCCTCCATGACTTATGTAATGTATGAACAAAGTTTCATCCAAATCAAAAATACAATAAAAATTGGATTTCCAAGGAATCTAAAAGGTATAAAATAAATAAATAAAATATTCTATAGTATCTAAATCTAATCTAAACGAACACAGCCAGCCAGAAGAAAGCCTCATGGAAGAACTTGTGGTTAGATTACGCCACAAGTCCATTCTTGTACATCCAAGTTACCTCGAAAATTGATTGCAAAAATTAAAGCGGCCAGGCCAACTGCGTTTCACTAACCACAGAGACAGATTCTGTGAACGAGTCACGTTTCACAGAATCTACAGGGGAGGAAGGATGCGTGGACATACCGTACCAAACGCTCCGAATTAGTTAGGTGTGGTGTGTTAGCGGACCTAGTTAGGTGTGGTGTGTTAGCGGACCTTTTCAAATAAAACTCTAGATTTGCAAAAATCTAAAAAATGATTAAATCGAAAAATATTGAAAAGTTGCTTCATGTTTCAGAATTTCATAATCACGCCTTGCTTCGTTTGCAGCTCTCGTACCCCTGCTACCACACCGTCGAGCGGCAGAAGCCCATCCTGCCGACCACGAACCAGATCATCATTTCGGCCGGTCCGATCCAGGAAGTTACCACGTCACGGCACGACTACGTGCCCAAAACCACCCCGAAGCGGTACAAGATCGTGCCCGAGGGCCACATCCGAAGCGTGAGCGCCCCGTTCGAAAAGCAAACCGTCAACAAGCTGTCGTACGATTGCCCCAACATGACGCACTTTACGCCGGCGCGGTCCTGCAAGCCGATCCGGGAGTACGCGCGGCCGGGAAGTATGAGCGGGAGTGGGGTTTGGTTGATGGGGGTTGTTGATACAAGATTCTTGTGTTTTTTTTAGTTCCTATGGACTCGGACACGACACAGAAGCTCAGCTATCCCGGGGTGTGTCCCGGGCCGAAGGAGGATTACCCGTGGGCACGTCGAGCGGCCTATCAACCGCCGGCGGTTTCAATGGAGAATGACACGACCTACAAGAAGAGCTTCATGAGCAACCAGTGTGCGATGGAGCGGGTGAAGATGGTGCCGCCGTTCAATAACTTACATGTACCTGCTGATTCCGGGTTCGAATCAAGGACAGTCTACAAGGAAAGTTATCACAGTGCGTGCGGCGAGCGGCCGCCAGCGATTCGGCCGGTACAGCAACTGCGAATACCGGACCAGAAGCTGGAAGATGACACCGTTTACAAGGTATTACCTAGCTATGTGGTGGATCACTCCAATTTCTTTTGATGATCGGACAAACATCCCAAAGTGCAGAGTCTGCAACCGATCTCTCTCTAAGAACTCTTCTATCCCACATTAAGTGCACACCACCACAAAAACACACTCATACATGCGAAAGGTAATTCGGTTTTTCTTCACCCTGTGTTGTGTGACCCCTCCCCCCCTGAACCCGTTGCAACGCACCGCGAGAATTGATTTGTACATAAAACTAGAGTGACTTCCCCTGCATGCTGCGAATGTGGCCCTTCCATCCGGTAGCAATAGATTTCATGACTCTTCAACAGCCCTCATAAGCTCCACCGAACATTTGAATTAAACTTTTCCTCTTAACTTCCGAAATTGTACAAAAGACACAAACACCCACGTACACGTAGCGATAGCTGTAGTGATATCAACCAGTAACTTTAAAATCGCTTAATCGCCCACTTGCTTGCAGCTCTCCTTCCCGACGTACTGCAACGCAGAGCGTCCATCCCCGATCCTGCCGCGGCCGGCCCCCCTCATTGGCGACGGTCCGATCCAGGAGGTGACCACGACGCGGCACGACTTTGTGTGCAAGAGCGGCACCAAGCGGCAACCGATCGTGCCGCAGAACCTGCTGCACCTGCCCGGCGGCCGGCTGGAAAGCGACACCGTCAACCGGCTGTCCTATCCGGCCAACAAGGAGAACATCGTGCCGACCAAGTCCTGCAAGCCGATCCTGTCGTACAAGCGACCTGAGCGTAAGAGCGAACACCGATTCAACAGCTTTCTTGAACTGATCACACTAATCACAATTGCAGAACCGATGGAAAGCGACACGACGCAGAAGCTGAGCTTCATGCCGGTCTGTCCGGCTCCGAAGGAGAAGTACCCGTGGGCGCAGCGGGCACGTTACCAGCCGCCGGTACAGCCCATGGAGACGGACACGACGGCTATGCTGAGCTATCCGCCGCCCGGTGAGTTTGTGGAGGATTGCTGCGGCGCCGGCGGAGAACCGTGCTGCCAGTCGTGCGATCCGGCCATCGTCAATTGCTGCGGGAACCTGATGCCGGACGGCCGGTGCTACCCGAGGGCGGCCATCGTCAACTAGCAGCACTGTTGAAGTAGTCATTAGCTGGTAGGAGCAACGGAGGACAGGAGACGCGCCTAGAGTCATACCACAAACACGCAGAACACACACACATTGTAGCAACTCGTGCGTGAGTGATAGAACAAACAACATTTGTACCGAAACCCCAAAATCCTCGTGTAGTTGGCGAGGCAGTCCGTGTATTTATTGAATCTTTGTACGTAGTGTATATTTTACGGTTAATGGTTAGCGAAATTATAGATCCCGTAAACAAAAAAGAAAGATGCCTTACTATGTGTTCCCAGAATATCGAGCAAACGCGCACCACTTTTGATTGTGAAAGAACTGCCAACATTGACCTATAACGCTCGCGTGCGCCGTTTGGCAATAATTATCGATTTTGATTTCCTCTAGTCTTTTTTTTTTTGTTCGCCCCAAAATGAAAACAAAAATACTGGAGCACGGTCCAAGGGGAAGTTCGAATACGAAATGAGAACAAACGGAAAAAGGTTTTTTTTTTCTGCTGCCTCTACCTCCTCACTCCTTTCTTTCTTGTCGTATCATATTTTGATTTCTATACAAACAAATTGGTTTTGCATGTGCTTGTTGTTGTTGTTTTCGCCACTACTATCTGCACTAACGAACGTGCACCAGATAGAACGTGAATCTATGTTGGTGGAATTAATCAAAAATTGGAAAAAAAAATTAACAGCTTATTCGGCCGACAACGGAAACAGTTCCGGACCCTGAACCACGGAATTCACCGAAAATAATAATAATGTGAAACTCAATTAAATTGGAATAAAATATAAAACAATACATGTATTTCCTGTTCTAAACCGGAACACCAAATTGTAAGCTGTTGATAATTGTTGCTGGTTTTTGCTATACTGGAACAATATTCACGAATTGGATTTGAAATTTTCTTCAACTGCTGCTGCTGCTGGTTGTTACTGTTGCGGATTTTGCTAGCGAGCCGATCATATGTCGTCCACGGCGTCCACCTCGTCCTCGGAACTGTCGTAATCGTCGCCGAACTCGATGTCGTCGTCCAGGTCGTTGTCGACGAAGGTGACCGTGTCGTTGATGCGCACCGACTCGGGGAACTCGCCGTACGTCTTGAGATTTCGCGCCTCGTCGGGCGTGTACTTTAGGATGACGTCCGCCTTCGAGTCCTGGTAGTCGCGCAGGCCGATCAGTATGATGTCGCCCTGGTTGATCCACACCTAAATAAGGGAGAGGGGGACGGGGTTAGATTATGGATCATACATAAACCACGCGGTCTTTAAATTTGAAATTTTGAACCGATAAAGAGACACTAGCTTTGCATGTCAAATAAATATGAAAATCCTTAAAAACCAGCTGATCAATAGCAAAAAACCATTCACTCTTATTTTGTATGCTGTTCATTTCAGATTCAAATGAATTTCACATCAATTTGCCTCATTCGACATTTCCTTTGATTTTGAAGTGAAAAACACGTTAGATCCAAATGTTTTTGTTTTTTAATGCGTGTTGCAGAAAAAACTCTCCATTAGTAAGATGCCCGAGTAACCATCCAGCACTAAGAAAAGTCATAAGTAAGCTGTTTGTCAGCATTGAAAAGCAGAATAGTCATAAAACAGCTACGATTAGAACAATTTAGCTCTAAAACAACTGCTCTGGTAGAAGCCGAAATCCAGCTGATTTGATGCTGCTGCTGGCAACACTGATGTATTTTTTCCCATTTCCCAAACAGGCGTGACAACACGGGCGCAGGAACCATCAGTAACCATTGAAGACCACTTCTGGTATCTGGCACCACATCCCCAACAAAGCAATTTCAATCAAACAAATCAACTTATCCGCTCGGTCAGCTGAGTCGAGCAATATTTTTGCCTCTCCCAACATTGTTGACATTTTGCAGGGGTGGAACAACAACAGTAGAGGCCAGCTGGAAATCAGAAATATAAAGCCCAAAATCAGCTACAAAACGGCTGCAAAAGCGCTTTTGATGCAAATGTCAAAACACTTTAGCATTAGCTCACAGCTGTAAAAGCGCTTTTAGTGCTGAACAGTTATTTGTTTTAGTGCTGGATGGTTACTTGGGTGGCCACGGACGAGGATGGTGAAAAATTTGCTTTTAGTATAGAAATAATCTTTTAACTTAGGTTACTTATGATATTTGGGCGCGGTTGTAAGTAGAATCAAGAGAACTAGTGAAGCTGTTTAATAATAATACATTTTTTTTTCCAGAAGATCATGTTCCGGTCAGAAGTCGTCTTCG
This sequence comes from Culex pipiens pallens, assembly GCF_016801865.2. Lineage (NCBI taxonomy): Eukaryota > Metazoa > Arthropoda > Insecta > Diptera > Culicidae > Culex > Culex pipiens. The sequence goes on from NC_068939.1 coordinate 175,174,458, forward strand.
GAGATTGCTTCTGATCTGATGCTTTATGTCCAGACAAAAGTTTACAAGCTATGCCGGTGCATCTCGAGATTCATCATGGATACCAAGGGCGGGCGATCGGTCAGCTGTCGGATCGTGAAGTGCTTGATCGTCTTGATGCAGTTTGAACCCGTTCCCGAACGATCTAACCTTGACGATTCTCCGTTCCGGCAAGGCGTATTCTTGACATGGTGTCGATCCAAATCCCAAAATAAAATTCCCTGACTTTTCCCCGACCTCTCCAGACCACAATTTTTTTTTTCTATTTTTTTGTTTTTTTTGAAGCGTTTCTATGGTTTCATGCATTTTCCTTTTTGAAAATTGGAAATTTAAGATATTGAAAACTTCAATGACTTTTTAATTTTATTTTTGTAACGATGGATTCTGCAAAAACTTAAAAACTTTTTTTATTTTGTCAATTATTTTTTTCTTAGCGAACATCTAAAATGAGCAACAATAAAAATGTCCTATGATTTTTTATCTGGTGATGTCATTTTAAATGTTGTCCTTTACCAAAAAAATCTAGAGTTTTTTTTAATATGTCCTATAAACATATGAAACACAATAGCTTAAAGGACCTTATAAAAAAACTCTAGAAATAATTTATAATTAAAATTGTTGCAAATTTCAAATTGCGATTAGTAAATTTCACTTCATTTCTTAAAGACAATTTAAAGTTAAAAGTTTTCAATAAAAAAAAAAAACTATTGAAAATTTGAATTAAAGTTAGAAGTCATGTTTAATTTTAAAATTGTTGCCTTTTGCGAATTTTAAAACGAATTTGGCCAATACCATTTTTGATTGTGTGTTTATAAAAAAAATAGGTTTTGGAGACAAAAACTTTAAAAAATATGTACCCAAGCAGACGAAAATAACTTGGGAATAACATTGTTTGATATTTGAAAATACTAGTCCAATAACATTTTATGTTATTTATAACAATATTTGTTATTCGTCGTTATGATTTTTTAGTTATTGAATTGTTATTGTAATAACAGACTAATAACATTTTTAGTCATTCTTCGAACTAATCTTTGTTATTATTTTTTGTTATTTTAACAACTAATCCGATCATCCCAATAACAGTTGGAGGTATTCTTCTATAACAAAAAATGTTATTTATTTCAAAGTTGTTTTGGCTTACAATCAATATCAGACCAATAACAAATTTTGTTCTGATAACATTAACTGCTATTAAACCCTTATGCAAAAATGGATTTTTCAAGAAGATTTCATAACACTTTCTGTTATTTGAACAGTATTTGTTATTGAAATGGCATGAATTTTGTTATAACCATCTGCCACGGTAATTTTGCAGAACCTTAAGAATGATTAAAAAAATATAAAATTGAATGTGAATTTTTCAAGTTCATGTTTACGGTTTTAAAAAAGATCAAGGTCTTTTTCAACAATGTTTGTATTTAAAGTAAACGGTTTTCTGGATATTTGAAGAAAACATCTTTTTAAAAAAATTTACAAATAAAAATATTTTTGCTATAAAATTAAAAAAAAATGTTTTCTACCTTGACCAGAGCCCACAGACGATCATTCACACGATCAATAAATACATTTTATAAAAATAAAAACAAAATACAACCTGCTCGAGCTTTTCAAAAAGTCATTGTTTATCAAACTTATATATTTGGGAGTTTTCTAATAGATTCCAAATTTAAGCTCGATCTGACCACGGGAATTCCTCCTTGAAAGCCCTTGAATTTTGTTTGGGAAAAATATGTAAAATGTAGTTGCTCAATCCTTATGAAATCTCGGAAGCTGGATCTTAATTAAAGTTGAAACAACTTTTCTGAGGAGACCATATTTTATAAATTCTTGAACTCTCAAATTCCTTTATTCAGGTTTGTTACGGCGAAATCTAAAAAAAAAAATCCGCGCCATCCCAAAACCCAATACGCGCAAAATCCGCGTCATTTCAAGAAAAATAATTTTGCGACAAACATACAAAAGAGTTTCATAATAAATTAAATTTTATAATCTCAGAACGCAGAATCTTGAAACGCTGAAAATGTATTTTTGTTAGGATTCGGTAAACGAGAGGGACATGCCAAAACAAACTTTTTGAAAAAAAGAAATCAAAAATTTCAACATTCAGAAATTTAGATCTAAAAACTTAATCAAATCTAAATAAAGAAAAATAATAAAAAAAAATAAAAATTGTAATTAATTTGTATTGTAAATTGTAAGATTTTAAATTTAAGATACAGTTCATACTCGATGATCTTACCAAAGCGTCACTTAGAAAAATCGAAGCAAATTTTCCTACAACTTCTTCTCAAAATTTTTCTAGCCGAAAAAAATAACTCCAAAAATACTTCAAATTTTATGAAGTTTTCTGTAATCTAAGAATGGCAGCATTAAAGAACCAAGGAATTTAGGAATTAAGGAATTTAAAAATTTTAAAATGTAAGAATTTAAAAATTTAAGAGTTTGTTTTTTTGTTCTCTTGATTGTTTTTTTTTCTATTTTTTATGTTTGAATATTGATAATTTTGAATTTTTTACATATTTTTTATTTTTTATTCTAAAATTACGGATCTTTTAATTTTTTTGAATATATTTTTTTTTTCAAGTTTTTTATTACTATTTTTACTAATTTCTGAATAATTCCATTTTGAACGTTGGAGCTGTAATTTTTTAAAGTTTTGATTTTTTTTTTATTTTTCTTCAAGAATGTTAAGATTTTAAAAAAATATTTCTACTGGTTGAATCCAATCTAAAATTCAAAGGTGGAGGCCAGCTTCTGTTACGTCCAATCAAACTCATATTTGGGATACAAGCACCAAATTCGCGCCGTCCGTAACAACCCTGTTTATTCTATAATTTTTTGTTTTATTTCTTTAATTCTTGAATTTAATTCTTTAATTTTTTATTCCATTTCACCATCATTTTTTTGCTTACAATTTAGATTACACGAAATTAGATTACTTTGGTTCATTTTTTAAATCATAGTGCAGTTTAATTTGGAGAAAAAAAAAATTAGATAACGAATACTGAAGTGAAATTTTGGAAAATTTTCTAACCTTACAATTTTTTTAGAATTTTAGAATAAGAATTTAAAAAATTTAGAAATCAACAATTCCAAAATATCAGAATTTCAGAAAATTCAAAATAGAATCTTTGAGCTTAACAATTTTAGATTTTTTTTTTATTTTCAAATGAACTTTTGAATTGTTTTTATCATTCAATTTTTCTGACAAAATTTATGATTTTCTCTATGGTCCCTATAAGCTGAGCAAACGATCAATTTTAGAACAAATCTCTGAGGATGGTGGGGCAACTGCCTTATATTGTCCTACCCTGTGTGCGCTAATTTGTAATTTGTCATTTTCAGTTGAACGCAAATCCAAATTATTTGATTTTTAAACCTACAGTCATCCCACATATTCGGAACGGTTTCCAGATCGGCCAATGTTCAAAAAATCATAGCAAATCGAGAATTGAACCTAATGATTTGCTTTTACCTTCATTTGAAAGCTTTTCTTGCGATCTTTCGAATGCTGTATCGAACATCTGCAAATTTAAACTTTTATATGAAGTTTTTGAAGAATTACTTTGACCCTTGAAATCCACAAATTCGGAACACTTTTTTCTTACGAATGTAAACAAACTTTGGATCTCTCCAGGAGTACATATTTATTACCAAATAATGACTTCACACACTGAGACCAATGAAACTCAAGCTTAGTGATGTTTTATACATGGTTTGATAACTTTTTTTGTGAAAATATCAGTTAAATTCAGGTGTTCCACAATTGTGGGAGGCACAATAACATCCCACAATTATGAAACAGTCCATTTGGAGGTAGTGTTTTGCTGCTCTGGACAAAATAGTCTTGGAATGAAGTTTTTTGTTCAAAAACTACTACTTTTACTAGTGAAATAGCAAGATAATGTCCAAATGAAGGTTCTAAAAATAGTGAGGTCGATAGAAAAGCTAATTTTGGCATGCTATGGGCATGGTGGGTGTTCCGAATATGTGGGATGACTGTACACATATTGCAAACAAGCATCGCGAAGAAATGCCAAATGCAACTTTTCCCTTTCTTAAGCATTTTTATATGGAGTTTTGCGTTCCTTCCGGACTGACCAATATAAATAATAAAATATTATCAATATGCAATGTTTGACCTGCAAGCATCATCAAGGGCGAATTTTCAAAAAGAAATTAAATTTTGAAGTAATATTTTTAAGATCATCGAAATTCCCTGACTTTCCCTGACTTTTCCAGGTCAAATAAAATTCCCTGACAATTCCAGGTTTTCCCTGACACCATGTTAATACAGTTGACTTTCTCGTTGTCGATATTGAAGGGAACTTCAAGAGCGGGAGTTATCAAATTATAGAACGACAAATTAAAGCAATCTATTTGAAGGGACTGAAAACATTATTGACAGCTGGAGCAATATTGCTAGCGAGAAGATCTACAGCCAGAGAGTCCACTGTAATTCATTAGGATCGATTCGGATTCAACCCTTGGAGAAAGTTGTAGGGAATGTTATTTTAGATCACTTTAAAATCTAAGCCTAGCTCTTAAAATATGATATTTTACAAAACAATGGAAAAATCTCATCAAACTAGTTATAGCACCAAATCCAAATTTTCAGGTTATAAAAAAGCACGGATCTTTGGCGCGTCTAGAATGTTTCTGTTACCATTTTTTTATAGAAACTTGATTGCTCTTGATAATTGAGTTATTCATTTGTTGTTCTCAGTTCAAACACTATATAAAGAAATGCAAAATTACTTTTTTTAATATGATTTGGTAAATTTTGAAGCTCCAGTGAACACCTAATGAATGACTAATAATTCTAACATTTTTATTTTTCCTGGTTTCCTCCGCGAATGTTTGTTTACTCATGCAGTTTTTGCGATGCACTTTTAGCTCAGGAAAACTGGCACGAGCACAAAAGCTGATTCAGATGTTGTGCATCTCTCTTTTCCCCTCCCAACACAACAACACAAGTTAATTTCCAATTTCACAACACAAAAATGAACGACAAGTGCAGCAAATCAATAACGTCATAGCAGGCGAAATCAGGGGAGGCCTTGACGGTGGAGGCGGCACTGACGTAGCAAGTGTTTGCTCCGTCAGCAGAATACTCGACTTTTCCTACACTCATTGCCACAAGGCAAAAAGCAACAGCAAAAAAAAAAAAGAGTAGAAAACTTGCCAACAAAGAGAGTATCCACCCTGGTTCCGTTTTCGATTCCCCCGCAAAGGGACACCACCACATACCTTTTTCCGCAGCTTGCCTCGGATGTGACACAGCCGCTTGACGCCGTCGAAGCACATCGCCTCCAGCCTGCCGTTTCCGAGCATTTTTGTGACCTGAGCGTACTCCTGCTCGTCCTCCTTGAAGATCAGCTCGCGCTTCTCCGACTCGTTCTCGTTCTTACCGCGGCGACGGTTCTTGCCTCCCTTTCCCTTGTTCTTCGGCATTGTGGGTCACGTCCGGCCAAGCGCGCTGTTCCAGGCGACGATCTGTTCCGTTCGGAATCGGGGGCACCAGGAAAAGTTTGCCAAAACTTCCGAAAATCGGACTCGCGAAAATGGCGACGAGCACGCTAAAGAGCTACTTGACAGCAGGAATGTCAGCAAGTTTCTTTTCTGTAAATGTCAGGCCGCAGCCAAGGCCGCGTAACATACGAAAGGTGTGCGGGGTCGTGGTTTTGCACTTGTGTGAGTGCGTCACACAGAAAACAATATTTTTTTTTTCATTTCTGGAGTAGGTATTTAACTGTTAAAAAAAGGTCCACTATTTAAATTTTTCTTGTTTGTTTTTTCGTGTGTTTGCGAATATTCTATTCTTAAACAAAAAAAAATCTAGATAAGTGGATGAATTTTGTTTTTCGATTTATAAAATTTGTCTAAAATAGGGTCCTAAAGCCCTACATCAATTTTTATCAATATCGTTAAAAAACAGTATTAAAAACCATTACTAATATTTTTTTTCATTTAAGGGTACACAGCAACCAAGGAAGTTGTTGTCTTCTTATTCCAAATTTTCAAATAATATGATGGTAAAAATTAGGGGAACAGCATCTAATTCCAGCGTGTCTCTAATGTTGGCAGGTCAGAACTTTGACATGCAATTAAAGCTAATTAAAAGCGTTTTCAACTGAAATCGAGTGATAAATAGCTCAATAAGAAGTGAGCAAGCAAGTTTCTACCAAAAGTTTTGCAAAATTAGTTGTTTAAATAGTGAAAATCAGCAAATTGGATGGAGTTAGGAGCGAGAGCTTAACCTGCCAAAGATACGAGAATTTCCCCTAGTCAAATTTTGTTGTAAACTATTTTGTATTCTGTACTTTAGGGGATGAATATAAACATATATCAACAGTTTGTGTAGTTTTGAAGATAATAAAATATCGGTAACGATAATCTTGGTGTAAAAGTTCTGGTTGATGTGCACCGTTAAATGCAAAGAAATAAATTGACAAGGCAACATTTTTTCGATGGTTTAACCTTGGGTTTAACCGACGGTTTAACTATGGTCCCCTGGGGACGAGCTGTCAAGTAGCACCTTATTTTTTTAATTGATTTAAAAATTCCATTTTCAATCCTTTGTGGTCGTACAAAGGGTCATTGTACTCAGAGAAATAAGCTTTATAGTTGTGAACAAAAATTAGCATTTTAAAAATTGAGAATTTTAGAATTTTCGAATTTAAGAATTTTAGAATTTTCGAATTTTCGAATTTTAGAATTTTAAAATTTTAGAATTTTAGAATTTTAGAATTTTAGAATTTTAGAATTTTAGAATTTTAGAATTTTAGAATTTTAGAATTTTAGAATTTTAGAATTTTAGAATTTTAGAATTTTAGAATTTTAGAATTGTAGAATTGTAGAATTTTAGAATTTTAGAATTTTAGAATTTTAGAATTTTGGAATTTTGGAATTTTGGAATTTTGGAATTTTAGAATTTTAGAATTTTTAAATTTGCTTAGCACAAAATTTACCCATTGTACAATTACAACGGTAAAAAAAGCTCTATCGTTGGAACAAAAACTTCAACAATGTAAGCTTAATTTTAGGACCCAATTTTATAATTTGAATCTTGTTATCACCCTCAGGTTGATCGTCTTGAAGTGGCTGCGTACTTGAAATTACATTTATCGAACCAGAGGTGCCAGAAATATGGAACAAAATGGTGGAGAAGCTGTTTATTAACTTAATTTAGCGATTTATTTATTGTTTGCGGAATAATTCTTAAAAAATTTCGTTTTCTTCTCACATCAAATTTGTGTTTTATGTTTTTTTCATGCCAAATTTAAAAAAATACTATTAAATTTGTTTGAAACCGTCTGGCAACCCTGCTCCATAAAAATCAAACGTCAAAAATCTCCAATTCTAATGTTGTTCCATCATCAGCTGCGACGTCTGTGAAACAAAAGCCTCGGTCCAGAAGGAGTGTCCAATCCGCAACTGGCCAGATTTCCCTGCCGGGACCACATCCCGGAATATCCGGACCATTTGTGTGTGTGTGTGTGCTGTGGAACCTGGTGAAAAAAAAAGAATTTCAATTTTGCGTGTGGGGCTTCTTCCTTTGCATCCGTGGAGGAGGAGACCGTGAAGGAAGAAAAAAAAAACAAAATGGATTAGCGCCCCACTCTTGCAGTCTGCGTTCCGGAAGGTCATCTCGCGCAAGTTTACGGGCTGCGGGTAATCATCCGGACGCCACAATTTGGCCTCTGGCAAAGGTTTTGACGTTCCAAACGGTGTGTCGACGTCGGCAACCTTTTGCCGATGGTCCGTCGGAGTGTGTGACTCAACCAGCAGGTTGCAAAACGAAAAGAAAAAAAAAAGATATTGTTATTGACGTCGTAGGAAATGTGCAGTCAAGTGAAAATTAATCAATTCTAACTCTTGTGTTGTGGCGTTTGGTTTTTTTGGGGATTCGAAATTTAAATTCGTAATCCGGAAGAAAGGAAAGATAATGGGCAGCATGAGTAACGGAACGGATCCCGACGGAAGTGGGGGTGGAAGTGCTGGTGGTGGTGGCGGCGGCGGCGGAGCCACCGGCGATGGCGATGGCCAAGCTGCTGCGGCGTCCGGTCGCTTTCAGCCCGATAGTTTGCGGGACATTCTAGACACGGCGATACAATCCGAGTTTGAACCGGTTGAGGTGCCAGGTAAGATGCTGATGAAATTCTATTAAATTGCATTTTTTTTTTCAACCATTCGCCTTAGTTATGGACTTCAACTTTCGTTCTATGCATAACTGTGCCATGTTTAAATAAATAAAAAACGCTATTAAAAGTTTTCTAAAGATGTCTGGCCACTCAAGTCGGGAAATCGGGAAAGTCGGAAAAAAGTCGGGAATTCGCCAAAATCCGCCAAAAATCGGGAAAAAGTCGGGAATTTATGATTTTTTGTCAAAAAGTCGGGAAAAGTCGGGAATTATAAGCATGCTTGATTGAAAATTAATTTTTTAACTCTTGAATAATTTTGTTATATTTTGTACAATTCTCAAATTTAATTCACTCAATTCTGCTTTAATAACTTAATTTAAATCTAAGGTTCTTTTTACTATTTCAATATATTTGAGTAAGGAAAAGCTGTTTAAGACATTCAAAATCTTAATTAATATTGGAGTCTTTGACACAGATCTTCATAATATTTTTCATGAATCATATGATCTCTATAAATTTTTGTTTATCATACAAGAGGTAAAGTTAATGAAAAACTAATATAAAAATAGAGCCTAATGGCCAGCTTAGAGTTATGATTCTATTTCATTTTGTCACATAGATTGAATATTTGAAAACAGATTCCAACTTGAGTTTGGCAATGGTTTTTTGGTAAATATTTTTAATTGTTTAACTAAATTCTTTAAGTAATTAAAATATGTTTTTTTTTTTCAATGTTGCCGTTAAACTTTTTTTGTGAGTATGGTTAAATTACTACTATACATAAAGCTTGATTTTCAGTTTTCGGAAAACTTAAATATCGAATAAAACCCAAAATTCAAAAACTTTTTTTGCGTTTTGAAAACATAAAGAAAATTTTGAAATTGCAAAAAAAATAATCCAAGAAATTTAGAGTTATTGCAAAACTGTTTAAAAAAATTGTCTTTGACATTTTTGACATTTTGCTTAAAATAAGTGGTAAAACATAAAATCATATCTAACTGAATGTTCACTGAAAAAAAAACAGTTAAACACTGACCACTAGATAAATTAACATTGATTTAAAAAACAATATCAAAAATTACATAATTAAAAAGGGAACCAGGCAAATTTTTTTATGAATTTCTTGACATTTTTATGAATCTTTTGAATGAATAATTTCAGCAATTATGTTTTAATCATTATTTGATTTAAAATGATGATGAAGTTTAAAAAAATAGGAACGAAATTTTGAGTTCAGTTATCTTTAACTTTTTGTCATTTCCAGTTGAAACGAAGTATCAAAAACTATACTTTTTCCAGACTTTTCCAGAATGCTCAAAAAATACGCATTTCTTATCTAAAGAATGATTTCAAACAAAAAACTTTCTATAAGAAAAGTCAATATTAACCACCGACAAAAAAAATTAAATGAATTTTAAAAAAATTCAAATATAGGCATTTTTGGTAAACAACAATTGAAAAAAACTTCACAATTGGAACTTCATTATTATGATTCAGAGTAGAAACACAACCAATAAGTCTTTGAAAAAAATATCGAAAGTTCAACAATACTTATAACTTATAAAAAAAAAGAACGGAATCGACGTAACACCTTATAATGTGGCCCTCTTAATCCTTGCGGTTTCGTCAACGGATCCACAGGCGTGTATCGTTCTTTTTGCGACAAGACTTCGCCTCCCGGGTCTCCTAAGTGTGAAGGTATGGGCACGGGGGAAGGGCACCGAATACCTATATTTACACTTAGAATTTTTTTGCGTCCTCCTCTGGATTGTGAGTCCAGTGCGCGGTCCGATTGATCCACACAGGCAGACATTATAAGTATAACTTATAAGTATTGTTGAACTTTCGATAAGAAAATATTTATAACTTATAAGTATTGTATACTTATAAGTTATAAGTATTGTTGAACTTTCGATAATTTTTTCAAAGACTTATTGGTTGTGTTTCTACTCTGAATCATAATAATGAAGTTCCATTTGTGAATTTTTTTTCAATTGTTGTTTAGTTTCTGTATTTACCAAAAATGCCTATATTTGGATTATTTTTAAATTCATTTAATTTTTTTTTTCGGTGGTTAATATTGACTTTTCTTATAGAAAGTTTTTTGTTTGAAATCATTCTTTAGATAAGAAATGCGTATTATTTGAGCATTCTGGAAAAGTCTGGAAAAATTCGGGAATTTGAAAATGGGATTTGAGTGGTCACCCTGCATATAGGAAATGTTAGTAAAAACACAACCAAAGTTGACCCCTAAAAAAATACATTTTTAAAAACACAAAGTCACATAAAACAAGTCTGGAGTTTTTTTTTTTTTTTTTATTTTTTTTTTTTTTTTGAAAAGGTCCAATAAACCAAATTTTCAGTTTTTGCTTTTTGGGTGTTTTTTGATGCCTCTGACTCAAGGCGGTTTCAAAAACACCCAAAAAGCAAAAACTGCAAATTTGGTTTATTGGACCTTTTCAAAAAAAAAAAACTCCAGAAGTGAAACTTCCATTCCTAAGATTTTCTAAAATCTTAAGAGTTCTTCTGCTATATATTTTTGCAACAACCTCCAACACCCATTCTTCCAAAGGTCAAGAGTTCGTAGATTTTCTCATAGTTTTACGAATTTTATAAACTAACTTTTAACAACGTTAACTTTTGCCCTGTAGACCTATTTGACGGCCTTTTTTGGTCTCAATTTTGACATAATATATCATAATCTTTCATGAACAGTTCTGTTGAAAGTGAATAATCGAACTCAAACATATTTTAAAAAAACTCTAAAATTCTTTCAAAATAGGGCTTATACAAAAAAAAGTTTTTTTAAATTTAAAGTACAACTTCAATACCTTAAACTAACGTAGAATTTCCCAAGGATTTCGAATACTTATTATGTATTCGAAATCCTTGGGAAATTGTACGTAAGTTAAATGTATTGAAGTTGTACTTTTAATTTAAAAAAAAAAAAACTTTTTTTATAAGCCCTAATTTAAAAGAATTTTAGAGTTTCTTTAAAATATGTTTGAGTTCGATTATTCACTTTCAACAGAACTGTTCATGAAAGATTGAGAAGAATCAGAAATTGAGAATGAATTATTTTGAAGAATTAAAAATTCTTAAAATACATGAGAGGTCAGACTTTTCCATATTTTACAGTTGAAAAGAATGGAAAACAAACATAAATAAAACGAAAATAAGAATAAATTGATTTTAAAGAATTGTAATGAATTTTATCGCTGAAAGCTTGTTTAAATAATTTTGAGATCTTAACTCTTTTTTTCAACTTTTAACCTTTTGCTTATCCCTTTGTCTTTTCGACCTTTCGTCTAATCTACTCTCGCTCACACACACACACATTCGTTACCCCTGACTGCATTCAACTGATTGCTGTCACAATCAATCCTTGTGATCAATCGACATTTTTGGTGACAGTTGACTGAGCTCGCCCTTTCGTTTTCGCTGCGCCCGTCTGACTTTGATACCCTGCTCTCGCTCACACACGTCCCGAACGAATGAGCGCAACGCAACATCAACTCACACAGTCATTTGACTCTCCTCAACACTTTTATTCGTGCCGCGCTCTTCAGATGAAATTCTACCGAAATTCCTGTCACTTGGCCCATGACAGCGTTCGAATGATCGCTGTCATTACAGTTACCTTGCGTTTGCGAAAGAGATAGGAAAAGACAGAAAGAGAAAGAGCATGCGAGCGTCACGTAGCTCGGCTGAAGCTCGGCACTTTTTCGTGTCAACATCAAAATTTTATGACGATCGGCGCCAGTGTCTGTAAACATCGTAAACATTCAACGATCGGGTTGATGATGATAGCGGACTCTAGAGTTCTGTCAAATATCAGCAATTTCTGTCTGTGACAGGGATCGGTCAAATGGCCTACATTTCTCTACAAATAAAAAAAAACCGAAAAGTAATACTTTTCAGCATTGAAATGGGTTCTAAATACGACCTTCGAAAGGGGAGTTGATTAAATTATTAAAAACTCACAACTGAAACTCTCCTTCCAGATCTGGACCTGGAGCCGCCCCTCTTCGCGAGCGGATCTTCCTCCTCGCACGATCTGCTGCCGCAGCTGTTCGTGCCGCGAATGCACCGCACAACCAGTAGTCTGTACGACTCGATTCCGTACTACCCGCCGACGGTGGCCGCCCTCATGGAACCCGTTGCGGCCCGCACCAACTTTGGCCTGTTTGGTCCGACTCCGTTCGGGTACTTTCCACCGCATCATCACCACCACCACCACCATCATCACCAGGGGGCGGGGGCGTCGTCATCGGCTGCGGGTCCTCCGGCATCGCTGCTGACGACCACTTCGTCCTCGAGTCGCTACTCCCCAACGGCGCCGATGTATCTTCCTTCGGCGAGGTTGCCGCAGCAGCAGTACCGGGTGCCCCCGATGGTCAACATCGAGAGCGACGGGACCAACTCGGCCATTCGGTCACGTTCCTTCTCGCGGCGTCCTCCCCAGGACGACGAGTGGAACGGCAGCTATTCGCCGCACTATTCGTCCGGACGGTCGTCCGGGTACAACCGCAAGCGTCACCACAACTGCGAGGTGGCCAATCGACCAAAGAAGCCGGCGCACGTGAGCGGTCCGTCGCCACCGGCGCCCGATCACAGCAGCGGCAGGGTCATCAAGCGGGAACCAACAACGCGACCGCCGCGGCAGCAGCCAATCAAAACGGAACCGGTCGAGCAGCAGTCGTCGACGCCAAGAGCTGTGATCAAGAAGGAGGAAGGGAATGCAACGGTTAAGATTGAAGGCGGTCCGCCATGCTCGTGCGAGGTTTGCTTTCCCAGCTTGGGCGAGGACCGGAAGCCGTCGAAAAGTTGCTGCTCCAGGTGTTTGAACAAGCCGCCAGTGGTGAAATCCGAGCCAAAGAAAGAACCTGCTGAGGAGCAAGTCGGCGCCGTTAAGCAGGAAGTGATATCGGTCAAACAGGAAGCGGAGGTGAAGCAGGAACCGGCTGCGGTGGCGGACGTGGTGACGGCTCCTTCGGAGGAACCGATGCCCGGTCCGAGTGGGTTGAATCGGCGCAACGCAACGGATTTGTTCGCGCCGGAGCCGTCCCGTCCTCGGCGGTATTACAACAGTGATGATTCGAGCGACGATGAAGACGATGACGACGACGATGATGACACGGATGGCGAGGGGAATCTGAGCGGTCTCACCAACGTGGAGGTGGACGCGGTCAACACGACTGAAATAATACAGGAAGCGGAAGAGGGCGGCCAAAGTGGCGTGCTGGTGATAAATTCTAGTACAAGCAGTGTGGAAGAAGACGAGAAACCACGAGCGAGCGACGTACTCTCGGCACCGGATTTGCAGCTGGACTGGGTTACGGACACGAGCAGCATCAGCGACGAAAGTGACGTCGTGTTAATCGATCATCAGGCGGACGACGAAGAGCGCGAACCGATCGATCTGACCAACTCGGATGACGAGCGGGAGTTGGGGGGACGGCGCGATCGGGATCGTGACCGAAGTGGTGACCCCGGGTACAATGGTGGAACGCTGTTTGGAAGACGAAGACCGCTGTACGCGACCGGAATGATGCTACCCAGCCGACCAACGCTCTACCTTCCGTGCGGAAGTCCCGTGGCCAGAAGTTCAAGCATGTTTCAAGGTTCATCGATGCCCCACACTCACCATCCGCCGACCTCGCACACGCACCACGTTCCGTCGGTGCCCCCACGCCACCATCACCAGCAACACTCCCCCAATTTCTCCCAGCGATCCTCGTTCCGGCAGAACTTTCAACGTTCCTTTAACTCACCGGAAGGCAGCAGCAACAACGGATCGTTCAACGGGTTCGTTGTCCGTCGTGGCGCGGCAGGAAGCAGTCGTCCGGTGCGGCAAGATCCCACCCAGATGCGACCTTCCCAGGTGTTGTCCACGACGTACCCGGTCATGTGCCAAATACCCCCCTCAGAAGCTCCCCCCGTCGAAGTCGACGAGAACCGGGATGCCGGTGCGGTCATCGACAACACCAGCAGCGGCAGCTTCAGCCGGGCCAACGTGTGGACGCCACCCGGCGGGGGAAGGTTCTCGTCCGGGTTTCATCACGGCAGTAGTGGCGCTGCCAACGAATCCGACCCAATCTCTCACGCCCCCATCGATTACTCCAACCGACTGGGTCAAACTGGCGGCGTAGACACTCCTCCATCAGCATCCAGCAACGGCCGTGGAATGCGCTTCAACGATGACAACAACAACCAGTCGTCCTCCGCCGGATACGAGTCCGGTCGGCAAGCACCGGCACCCGCCGGAAGTAACGAACATCAGCGCAGCTATCGAAGTTACGGCCACTCGAACCGTAACCGGTACATCCATTCCGGCGGTGTCCGTCCCCCGTACGCGGTCCACGAGAACCTGTGGCACCGGCAGCACAACATCCAGGAGGTCCACCGGCGCACAATGATGTGGGGAGCCGGCGGAGGCGCCGACGTGCTCAACGACTACAACGAACGCATGTCGCCGCACCACGGAGCGCTCCGCTCGCGCAACAATCTCATCAACTCGTCCTACAACAGCGGGGCCGGCTCCAGTCCTGTGCACTCCGGCGGGCCCGGACAGGCTGGATCGGCGGCGGCGCGCAACGAGCTGTTCGATGACGGAGGGCCGTACTGGTCGACGGATCGTAGCTTCAACCAGCACGCGTCGGCCGGCCACAGCTACCAGCAGGATCTGCGCGTGTTCAACCACCGACCGCGGCGGGTTTCGTACCACACGACCGTGTACCCGCCGATGAGGCGCAACGACCATCAGCACGTGCACCACATTCACCACTTCCAGCCGCAGTCGATGCTGAATAGCGCGGCGGTGCACTTTAGCATCGGGGTACGTACTGAGCTGTATTTTCAAGATATTGGTCATGGTAAATAATTGGTCTCAACCGAAAAGCTTAATTTAACTTTTTAGGTTAGAATTTAATTTAAAAAAATCTATGTTTTTTGACAACTGAAAAGATTAAAAGATATGATAATTTCTGCAACATTAATTTCAAAAACGTTTTAATTTTTCCATCAATCTATAAACATTTTTAATAATGCGTTTTTTTCAACAAAAAAAAAATAATAATAATGAAAAAAGTGTTTCAAAATGTATTTTTCTCTAGTTCAGTTTTGCAAACATTAGTCTTCAAAAAATTTAAGATTTGATTAAAACAAAAATGTAAAAAAATCGAACAATTTTTAACATACCTATCAGCACGATAAAAATGATTCTAACCGCAGGATAATGCATTTTCAATTGATTTCAGCTGATTGCATTTAAATTTAGAAGTTTTTTGAAAAAAAAATATTAATTTTTTTTATTCATTTTTCGGGCCGATTTTGAAAAGAGGAGTTGACAAAAACTTTCAAAAATATTTAAACCAGCCTATCTTCAAACAAAAGTGAATACCAAAAATCTTGAAACATTATCATTTTTACGGGAGATTTTTTTTAAATATTTTTCAAATCTATTGGCCAGCATTTTCATGTTTTAAGGGTGCACAGCAATCAAGGAAGTTATTGTCTTCTTATTCCAAAATTGTCAAACTTACGAATCCAATCCTGCAAGAATCTGATTGTAAACATAGTCAAAATTTGTTTTAAATCACTACGAAACAGTAATTTAGGTGATGAATAAAAAAATATATCTATAGTTCTCGTAGTATTGAAGATACTAAAATGTCTGTAACAGAAATCTGGGTGCTAAAGCTATGGTTGATGTGTACCGTTAAGCTAAGCACGGAGCTCGTGAGGAACGATGTCAAGAAAAGTTTCACATAAATTTAGTCTTTTAAAATTCTAAATTCCTAAAATTCTATAATAATGAAATTCTTTTAACTTCTTAAATTTTTAAATTTTTCCTTAATTCTTAAATGCCGCCATCTCAAATTACAGAAAATCAGATAACTTTGGAGCTTTTTGGAGTCATATTTTAAGTTAGAGTCCCAAATTTCGAGAGATCCACAAAATTGGGGATTCGATTTTCCGGAGTGAACTGTGTATTTTTTTCAAATTTGTAAATTTCTCATGTTTTTTTGGTTTTTTAATTTTTAAGTTGCATTGACTCTAGGTTATGCATTTTCAAAATTTGTGAATTATCGAATTTTCTAAATTTTTCAACTCTCGAATTTTTGAATTTAAGATTTTTTGGATACTGGATTTTTTCAACTGGTGAATTTTTTGATTATTTTGTATTTACAACTCTCGAATTTTAGGTTTTTTAAATACTGGAATTTTTAAATTGGTGAATTCTAATTTTTTAATTCTTGAATTTTAAAATTTTTGAATTTTTATCTTTTTTTGATTTTAGCTTTTTTTATATTATTTTTATATTTTCAAATTCCTAATTTTGGGAAACTTAGTAATCCGTAAATTTAAAAAAAAAATAATTTGAATGTTTTTATTTTGTAATTTAAAATATTATAATTCTGGAATGTAGTTTTTTTTCTTTTGCAATAAAAAACGAATAACGAATTCTGCTTTTATTGGATACTACTATTTTTCAAAATCCTGATTTTTTAAACTTAGTAATCCGTAATTTTCAAATTTTTAATTTGAACGTTTTTATTTTGAAATTTAAAATATCAGAATTCTTGTATGTAGTTTTTTCTTTTGTCATAAAAATAAATTACAAATTTTTATAGCTCTTCTCTTCGTTATTCTTCATTCTGGATCATAAACTATTGAACTTTCAGAATTTTTGAACTCTTGAATTTTTGATTTTTTTTACTATTGCAATTTTCAAGTTTTTGAACTCTTAAATTTGTAAATGTCATATTTCTTTGTTTTAGATTTTCTAATACAACATTTCCCCACGAAAACAGCATAGGAAAAAACAAAAGTGCTCAGATCGCCCTCAAAATTTTTCTGGGGGTTTCCTGGCCGAAATAATTAGACCCGTATTTTTTTTTGTTTGGCCATTAGTGTGACCTACGCCGTGTAAGGGTGGTCTGAAAAATGGCCATTTTCAGCGATGACCTATACATGTCTGGGTGCCAAAAGTTGCGTCTTTTAATTACGAAAATTTTAGTACCCAAACATCTAAAGGTCATCGCTGAAATTTTAAAGTTATCGCAGTTTTAGTGAAAATGTTGATTTTTTGCCAATTTCGTCATTTTCCGGTTTTTGCGCGCGGTGCGCCAAAAAACACGGATTTTATTTTCAAAAAATCATATCCCGGAATCCTGTTAATGAACTCCTCCCATTTTTAGTATGTTATGTAAAAATGTCCGGGGAATCCGATAAAAATATTTTCAGACATAGGCTCTTTGGTCCAGACACCGTCAAAACGGCATTTTATAGTTTCATACGCCCTTTTCATATGTTAGGCTAGATTTTTGAAACTTCTTACTATTTTTCTTCAAAAGGCCAACTTATCACCTTTCATTTGCGTATGAGACAATTGAAATCGGTTAAAATGGCGAGGAGTTATGATTTTTCGAAAAAAGTGGTTTTTGCAAAAATCGACGAAAATGGCCATTTTTCAGACTACCCTAACACGGCGTAGGTCACCCTAATGGCCAAACAAAGGGAACCTCCAGAAAAATTTTGAGGCCGATCCGAGCACTTTTGTTTTTTCCATGCTGTTTTCGTGGGGAATTGCTGGATATTTGAATTTAATTTTTTTTTCAATTTCATATTTTTTTTAAATATTTATATTTTTCAATTTTAAAATTTCAGATCTTTTTAAATCTTGTAATTCTAAAATTATGACATTTAAAATTTTTGGTAATTTTGTAAAATTATGATTTTGAATTTTTGGATTCCTGCTTTCGTTAATTTTTTTTCTTCCAAAAAATTTGTGATTATTTTTATGGCTTTTCTTTCTGCTTTACTTCATTCTGAGCAAAAAAAAACAAACAACGGTAAACTGAAAATGACCGAAATCGGTTAAAATTTCTCAAAATTCTGAAATCAAATTTATTACTGTTATTTTTTTCCGTGAAACTATGTTCATTTTGATAGAAGGTTTACCGATCTAATCAATACTGATTTATCTTCTACTGATTTCAGTAAAAACAATCTGAGTGTGGTGGATTTGATGACTTTGGTAAAGGTTGTACCTTCGGTATTTTTACACTTTTTATTACCTTTTCAACTGCTGAAGGAGGTATAAGACTACGGCAAACAAACAATCAAACTCGCACTTGACAGTTTGCCAAATTCGCAAACATGGCAAAATGTATGCAGCAATGCTGTTAATCGTTGAATCAACGTCATCGATGTCGATGATCGTTGATTTAAACGTAATCGTAATCGCAGCCATCGTTGATTTAATCGTCAACGTCAACGGACTCGTTGATTTAAACGGCGTTGATCAACGCGTTGATTATCGATAATCAACGAGTTGATCAACGTCGTTCTTTTATAGTTTTGTAGAGTTTTATAAGGAAAGAACGATTTTTTCATAAATGTTTTGATTGGGAAACATTCTCAAATTGATGTGGCATGGTTGTTCGGGTATCCGGGTGTACCAAGAGGACCGAAGTGACCGGATTTTAAACGTAATTTAAGCCCTAGCTAATTGCTGGTCACTTCCATCTCCACTTTGGTTCCCAAGTCCAACCAGGATTTTCTTATGTAAATGACACCGAGAACGGACAATGGAGAACCGAGATATTGTCGGATTTTCACCGGAATTATTGTTCCGGCGGGTTCAGTCTCGTAGCTAAATATCGACACAATTTGTTTTTTTTTCTATGATACAATACTGAATTGACCACATGACCCATGTTCCAGAACCCAAATTAAGATTGGCCAAGATGTCAAACTTCGTGACAGACCGAAGTAGCCTACTGTTATTGATCAATAAGTAAACAAAATATTTATGACCTACTGCGATTGGTTTTCGACACCACGCGAAAGATTTATGTCTTGGGATTCGATCAAAACTCATTGATCACACACAGTAGGCTACTCCGGTCTGTCACGAAGTTTGACATCTTGGCCAATCTTAATCTGGGTTCTGGAACATGGGTCATGTGGTCAATTCAGTATTGTATCATAGAAAAAAACAAATTGTGTCGATATTTAGCCACGAGACTGAACCCGCCGGAACAATAATTCCGGTGAAAATCCGACAATATCTCGGTTCTCCATTGTCCGTTCTCGGTGTCATTTACATAAGAAAATCCTGGTTGGACTTGGGAACCAAAGTGGAGATGGAAGTGACCAGCAATTAGCTAGGGCTTAAATTACGTTTAAAATCCGGTCACTTCGGTCCTCTTGGTACACCCGGATACCCAAACAACCATGCCACATCAATTTGAGAATGTTTCCCAATCAAAACATTTACGAAAAAAACGTTCTTTCCTCATAAAACTCTACAAAACTATAAAAGAACGCCGTTGATCAACTCGTTGATTATCGATAATCAACGCGTTGATCAACGCCGTTTAAATCAACGAGTCCGTTGACGTTGACGATTAAATCAACGATGGCTGCGATTACGATTACGTTTAAATCAACGATCATCGACATCGATGATATAAACGCCGTTGATTTCAACGATTAACAGCATTGGTATGCAGGCTAACGTTTCTGCAAACAAATGCAGGCAAACTGTCAAACTGTCAAAACGGCGAGTTTGTTTGTTTGTTTGCCATAGTCTAATACCTCCTTGAACAGTTCGGTAAACTGAAATTTACTGAACTCGGTACAAATTAGGTTTTGAAAATCCACATTAGCCTGTTTACATTGTTTTGCTGGATTTTATTGGTTGTTCATTTTGACTGATGATTAACGAGTTTTAAGGAAATTTTACTGGATGGCCCAGTTAAAAAGCAGCCCTAACTAAGATTGCCCAAGGGATTGAGAATTAGGAATACCAAGCCCACCAAGTCATACACTCAACACCATGCCAGCCGACGATTGCCACTTTTTTAAGGGGACAAGGGAAATTCTCCACGGTATCCTGAAATACGTTTGCGTCGAGTTGGATGGTTTTTTGAAAATTGAAAATTAAAGGTCTACTGCTGCTGGATCTTTTCATTATATTACATATGGTATTAATAACTTTAAACGGTACAATTTTAGACAATCGGAATACAGAAAAAAAAATTAATGGATAAGACATTAAAAAATGCTGATCCAATCATTAAACTATTTTTTACTTCACCTTACAGCTCCGTCCGAGTCTGCTGTCCAGCTTGAACCGGTTCGTCCGGGTCATCGAGGAGAACTGCACAAACCGAGGTGCCACGCAGGTTCGTATCCATTAATCAACTTCCGGAAAGTGTAGACTAATTTCTCTTTTCCTACAACAGGAAATGATCGAGCACAACACCTTTCCCCACAAGTACAAGCGACTGCGCCGGGCCAGCGAAACCGACGAGGACAGCGAAAAGTGCACCATCTGCCTGTCGCAGTTTATTCCCCAGGAGGATGTCAGGTGGGTTTCCGGTTCTGAGGCATAATCAGAGGGCAATTCCGTGCTCAAAGTTTGCTTTCTTTCCAGGCGCCTTCCGTGCATGCATTTATTCCACAAGGATTGCGTGGACCAGTGGCTGGTCACGAACAAGCACTGCCCGATCTGCCGCGTCGACATCGAGGTGCAGAAGAACATCAGCGATATTTGACACCGCGGCCGACGGTCATCTGCTGAACGGCGGGAAGAGGCGGAGGAGGAGCAGGAGGAACGGGAAGCCGGCAATGTGCTGTTGTATTTCTTCCACTGAGTTTTTTTTTTCTGTGCGTGTTAAATTTCTGTTCGAAGAAAACAGCGGAAGATTATTTTAGTTTTAAGCGTAATCGATTCGATTAGTCAAGGTGATGATGATCTGTATGATTTGTTTTTTCTTTCTTTTTGTAGCTTTTTGCTCTTGCTTCCTTATCACCATATATTTATGGAACAGCGTCTTAAGATTATTTTTTTTTGCTTTATTTTGTAAAGATTTATGTGCATTGGAAAAGCTCAACAGTCAAATACCTGTGTCTGTAATAATATAAATACTTTTTTTTCTGTAGCTCTCGCCACAGTGGCGATGCATTGGCTATAGCTAGTTTGTTGGAAAGATGTATGTAATGGTACGAATAAAATATCCCTTTTTCATGTTATAAAATATGTCTTTTATTTCCTCACATTGCTATCATATGTTGTTTCGGTTTGATCCACTGCAAACTACCTTAGATTTTTAGAAATTTTCAATTTTAGAGCAAATCTGATTGAATTTGTAGTGGTATTTTTAGTAAGGAGGAATACTATGTTTATTTTCGTTTTTTATCTGTAATATTTTTTGGTGAAAAACTAAAAGAAAAAAAAATAAATTAGTTTTTCAATCGTTTGCCCAAGTTTTTCATTCAATTATTTTGATTGCTATTTCTCGATCGAAAAAAAATAAGGCAGACCAGATTTTTACAGTTGTAAAAAATGTCTTTTTTGGAAAAAACGATTTTTACAGAAAAAAGAATAAAAAATTCAGATTCAGACACTATAATGAAATCACCATAAATAACAACAGTTCTGAGAGTTAAAAAAATAATTTTAAAAAATATTCTTTGAAGCATGTGAAAAATGAACCGCTATATTTCGGTTATAAGCACCCTAATCGCCACGCAAAAAAAAAATATGGGTCTAGTTATTTATTTTGGTCAAGGAACTCCCATGCCAAATTTTTACCGAAAAGGAGAACTCTGGAGTTTTTTTTTGAAAAGGTCCAATAAACCAAATTTCCAGATTTTGCTTTTTGGGTGTTTTTGAAACCGCCTTGAGTCAGGGGTATAGAAAAACACCCAAAAAGCAAAAACTGAAAATTTGGTTTATTGGACCTTTTCAAAAAAAAAAAAAAAACTCCAGAACTTAAGATTTGGATTCTGAGCAACTCTCTACGAAATCGGCCGATTTCGACCATTTTTTTTGTATTTTTTATTTGGCTCAAACTTTGTGGGGGCCTATTTAGTGTCATTGGTTCGCCCATACAAAATTTTGGCTGCTGTTCATACAAAAATGGTACGTACATATTCAAACAGCTGTGGCTTTTGAGTGAATTTTCTGATCAATTTGGTGTCTTCGGCAAAGTTGTAGGTATTGTTGAGGACTATTGAGAAAAAAATAGGTACAGGGAAAAAAATTGCAGATTTTTAATCAACTTTTTTTCACAAAACTCAATTTCCCAAAATACGTTTTTTTTTATTTTCCTGATTTTTTGATATGTTTTAGGGGACAAAACCCGCAACTTCTGAGCCATAGAGAAACATGGTCAAAAAATCTGCCGCCGAGTTATAATTTTTTGAAAAAATAGGGATTTTTGGAAAAAAAATCTTATACCAAGAAAAATTACTTCAATTTTTTATGTAATCTTTCCCAAAAAAAAATTTTTTTTTTAATCAAGACTAGCATTTTAAATGGCCGTAATATTCAATGTTTGGCCCTTTTAAAATGTTAGTCTTTATTTAAAAAAAAATTGAAAATATTTTTTTCGAAATGATCGTATGTTTCATGTTTTAACATTGAAAATCGGCCCATTAGTTGCTGAGATATCGACATTAGAAAATGGTGGGCTGTTTGGGTGAGAGTTCGAAAACTTCAATTTTCCTGTTTCTATTTCTTTAAGCCGCTATATCTCAGCAACCAGAGGTCCAATGTCTCTTAGACAATTTTATAGAAAATTTTCTGAACTTTAAAAAAAACAATATTTTTAGAAATGGTCATTCATTGTCACTATTTTTAAAAATCAAAAAACTGCAAATATTTCGCTAAAATCAAACATTCGGTGGCTATATCTTGAAAACAAAGCCTTTTATCAAAAAAATTGTGAAGTACTTTTTGATTGGAAATTCAATTTTACATTAAAAAATTACGTCAAATTTGTTTTTGCATGAAATTTCCATTTTTCCCAAAAATCACGATTTTTTCAAAAATTCATAACTTTTTTGACCATGTTTCTCTATGGCTCAAAAGTTGCGGGTTTTTGTCCCCTAAAACATATCAAAAAATCTCTAAAATCAAAAAATACGTATTTTGGGAAATTGAGCTCTTGTGAAAAAAATGTTAATTAAAAAATCCGCAAATTTTTTTCCGTGTACCTATTGTTTTCTTCAGTTTTGTTTAGTAATAAATAAATATTAGACACACAAATTCTAAACAAAATTTTAAAATTCAGTATAACTAAAAAACAAAAACAAAATTATTTGTGTGTTTTCCGAATTGAAATGTTAAAAAAACAATCTTAAATGAAAAATAAAAGTTTAAGCCTGTATAAAGGCAAAATAAAAAATTAAACAGAAGAAAAAAATCTGAAAAAATAGATTTAAAACCCATTTTTTGTTTTTCGTTTTCTTTAATTTTTTTATTTGATTGCAAATGAGCAATTCTCTACAAAGTAGTTTTTTTTTAATTTGAACTTCTGTATTTTTTATCCGCCTGAAACTTTTTTGGTCCCTTCGGTAAGCCCTAAGAAGCCATTTTGCATCATTAGTTTGTCTATATAATTTTCCATGGCAGCTGTCCATACAAAAATGATTCATGAAAATTCAAAAATCTGTATCTTTTGAAGGAATATTTTGATCGATTTGGTGTCTTCGGCAATGTTGATGTATGAATAAGGACTACACTGAAAAAAAATGATACACGGTAAAACAAATTTTGATGATTTTTAATTTCACTTTTTGTCACTAAAACTTGATTTGCAAAAAAAAACACTATTTTTTTGGTATGTTTTAGGGGACATTTAATGTCAACTTTTCAGAAATTTCAGGAATGTGCGAAAAATCTTTAACCGAGTTATGAATTTTTGAATCAATACTAATTTCCAAAATCGAAATATCGGTCGCAAAAATATTTCAACTTCATTTTTCTATGTGAAATCGAATTTGCAATCAAATAGTACTTTTGTGAAAGTATGATAAAGTGCACCGTTTTCAAGTTATAGCCATTTTTAGGAAACTTTTTTGAAAATAGTCGCAGTTATTCATTTTTTTAAAATTAGTGCATATGTTTGCCCACCTTTGAAAAAAATATTTTTGAAAAGCTGAGAAATTCTCTATATCCCGGGTTAGTTTTCAAAAAGACGTAAACAAATCCTTTTTTGCCTCGGTATTCGACCTACTTACGAAAAACCAATTTCAAAAATGCTTAAGACTATTCATCTACACGTTTTAAAAGTGCCCCTAACTAAAAATAAATGAAATTTTAATACAATTTGGAGAAAACGAATATTAGTGCCGGAGGTCGTGGTGGCTCTTACGGCTTTTTGAAAACTAACCGAGATATTTTGCTTTGATGTTCTATTTTTTGCTTTGTTAATATGACCCTTAGTTGCTGAGATATTGCCATGCAAAGATTTAAAAACAGGAAAATTGATGTTTTTTAAGTCTCACTCAAACAACCCACCATTTTCTAATGTCGATATCTCAGCAACTAATAGAGTCCTAAAGCCCTATGTAAATTTGTATGAACAAAGGTTTTCTTCTTCAACACGATCAAAAACCATTTCTGATCACTTTTTTTCATTTTAATGCAAACAAAATTGTTAAGACAACATTTTTTCTATGGATCAACTATGGTCTCCTTTGAACGAGCTGTCAAGAAGGACCGCGTTAATGTTTGAAAATTGATTTAAAAATCCATTTTAAACTCTTTGTGGTCGTACACAGGGTGATTGTGCTCAGAAAAATAAGCTTTATTGTTGTGAATAATATCAGCTATCTTAACTTAATTTTAGGACCCAATTGTCGGATTTTTAATGTTTAAATATGTAACATTCGTAAATTTTTTCGATCTTTCCGAAAACTATAATTTCATTTTTTTTTTTAAATCAAGACTTAAGTTTCAAAAGGGCCAAACATTCTATAGAATATATATTAGGGTGGGTACGGAGTTTGAAAAGTTCTCAGATCAAGTTCTGGTGTGGTTCCCCTTGTAGGGCATACCCATAGGGACTCTCACACCAAATTTCAGCTCATTTGGTTGAAAACTGGCTTGTCTCAAGCGAGTTCAAGTTTACATGGGATTTACTATGGGAAATTTTGAATTTTCGTTCATTCGCTTCTACAGGCCTGGGGAAAACATGTAGAAACTTCTAGGATGGCCAGAAATGAGCGGAATCGTCTGGAGAATAACTTTCCCTAAGAGACCAGGTCGATTCGGTCAACCCCCATCGAGCTCAACGGCAATACATCCGGGGTTTTCGGAACCAACGGTTTTCCCCAGAAAAGCATCAAATATGCCTTAGCATGCTATGAATGTTTGATGAACACTGCGACGCCACATGTCAAACAGCTACCACGTGATTGTAATATTTGCACCATAACAGTTTTTTTCTTATTTGGAGGTTCAGAATACAGCTAAATAGTATCAGGATCACCATAAATGATAATTGTATAGTTCAAAAAGTAATAAAAAGTTATTCTTTATAGGCGATGCTAGTCCACGTGGTAGCTGTTTGACATGCGGCGTCGTGGTGTTCATCAAACATTCATAGCATGCTAAGGAAAATTTGAGGCTTTTCTGTATTGCCTGTAACCCCGAATGTATTGCCGTTGAGCTCGATGGGGGTTGACCGAATCGACCTGGTCTCTTAGGAGAAGTTGTTCTCCAGACGATTCCGCTCATTTCTGGCCATCCTAGAAGTTTCTACATGTTTTCCCCAGGCCTGTAGAAGCGAATGAACGAAAATTCAAAATTTCCCATAGTAAATCCCATGTAAACTTGAACTCGCTTGAGACAAGCCAGTTTTCAACCAAATGAGCTGAAATTTGGTGTGAGAGTCCCTATGGGTATGCCCTACAAGGGGAACCACACCAGAACTTGATCTGAGAACTTTTCAAAATCCGTACCCACCCTAATATATATATATAACGTCCTTTTAAATTAGGTCCTAAAATTTTAAAACAAGCAATCAACCATTTTTGACTACTTTTTTTTATTTTATTGCAAAAAAATATAAATTAACAAGACAGTATTTTTTTCTATGAATCAACTTTGGTGCCCTTGGAACGAGCTGTCCCAATGTTTTGGACCCAAATCTTTCAGTTGTCTGAGCAACAAAGTTTCGTTTCATTTTTGGCATTGAAATTTACATTGTGCGGTCAGAATTTACACTTTTTTCTCATTTCAATATCGAAAGTTTTGTAAATCTGCTACCTTTCATTCTACCACATTGAATCAATCATATAATTCACCCCTCGCTTCTAAACTGACATTCCCACCTTTCGATGCTGCATTCAGTTCTAACAACCTTGGCACCATTTTGCCGTAAACAAAAAGAGACGACACCGCACAACCAAAAGTACGCAGCCAGTTTGGTTAGAGAATCTGAAAATCAACGCGCGTCCTCTGCCTTCGTGTGTCGTGAATTTAAAACTGTGAAAATCCGCCGGAAATGGTCACGCTAGGCCCCAAAAAGGATGGCGGACCGAACGCCGAGTTCTTCAACGCGCCCGAATCGCTGCAGGGCTTTGAAACGGTGCGCCAGTGGCTGCAGAAAAACTTCAAGAAGGTGAGTGAGGTTCCGCCCCTCAAGAAAAAAAAAACAGCCGCCTTCGATGAGAGCCATCTTGGTTTTGCGATTTGACGGATTGGACGAAAAAAGGGAATCGGTTCCGGAGGGTTTTGGATTGTGAAATGTTGTTTTGTTTTCGTTGTAGTATCTGGCGCCGGATCCGCCCACCAAGGAGTCGCTGGCCCAGTTGATCGTGCAGTTTGTGCAGTACCAGGAGACCAAGCTGGGCAAAAGTTCGCAGGATCCGCCGACGACCCGGCTGCCGGTAAGGGGACACGGGAGGTTGGGTTGTGCAACTTTTTGTTGACTGTTTTTTGTGGTTTGCAGATGCGATGCTTCATGGACTTTAAGCCGGGCGGTGCGCTGTGCCATATTCTGGCCACCATGTACCGGTACAAGGCGGAGCAGCGTTGGCGCAAGTTTGACTTTACCGTCAACAAGGTAAGTGGCGTTCCGGTCCTCGTCTGGGGGGACCACCCTGGCCTTCCGTCGGTCACTTTAGTGCACCGTTTCAGAACCCGATGCGCAAGGACCCCATCATCCAGATGCTGTTGGACATGGAGACGGCGCTGATCGAGGCCGAGTGCATGCGGCTGCCGATCGTGTACATCCGGCCGGAGGTGGACAAGCAGACGGCGAACCGCATCACGGACATTGTGACGAATCACCAGGGTGAGATGACTCCGGACGAGGAGGAGGCGACGCACATCATCTACCCGGCGGTTGATCCGTTGCCGGAGGATTACGCCCGGCCTACGTTCCGTCGGGACAAGCACGTCATGATTCATTGGTATTACTTCCCGGAGTCGTTCGATACGTGGGTTCCGAACACGTTCGATCTGCCGGACAACGTTCCGGACTGTCCGCTGTCGCCGGGGGATCGTTGGCGTGTTTCTGCGTCTTGGGTCACCGACCTAGAAGAGTACAACGAGTGGATGGCCGAGGAGGATTACGAGGTGGATGAAGCCGGTCGCAAGAAGGTCCACAAGCATCGGCTCAGCGTAGACGATTTGATGTCCGCCGGGGACGAAAAGGTAAAAAAACCCGGCAAGTTGGCTCACCAGAAGCGCAAACGTTCGCCGTCGCCGCAAGCCAAGGGCGGAAAGCGCAAGAGTGGCCGTTCGCCGGCCGTTTTCCAAAAGAAACCACGCGCCGACGACGAGGAATCGGAAGATTTAACGAAAGACATGGACGACCCTCCAGCGGAAACCAACCTGACCGAGGTGAAGGCCAGCTCGAGCAACTCGGCGTCCGGCCCGGCTACTCCGCAGCCGCCCAAGCGTGACCCGGAGATGATGCCGTTGAAGTACGCCACCATGACCGATCTGGACGACGACATCGATCGAGCCAACGCGGATCGTGCCGGAGATGACAGCCAGGCTGGCAAGACCAGCGACAACAGCAACACGCAGGAATTCCCCCACAAGGGCGACCTCGAGGACAACGTTACCGAACAAACCCATCACATTGTCGTCCCATCATATTCGGCTTGGTTTGATTACAACTCGATCCACGTCGTCGAGAAGCGCGCCCTGCCCGAGTTCTTCAACGGCAAAAACAAATCCAAAACCCCGGAGATTTTCCTCGCCTATCGCAACTTCATGATCGACACCTACCGGCTGAACCCAACCGAGTACTTGACGAGCACCGCTTGCCGGCGCAATCTGGCCGGTGACGTGTGTGCGATCATGCGCGTCCACGCCTTCCTCGAGCAGTGGGGCCTCATCAACTACCAGATCGATGCCGATTCGCGCCCAACCCCGATGGGACCTCCCCCAACCTCGCACTTCCACGTGCTGAGCGACACCCCGTCAGGCCTCCAACCGCTAAACCCACCCAAAACGGCCCAACCCTCGGCCGCCAAAACCCTCCTCGACCTGGACAAAAAGGGCGACAAAAAGGAGGACGCACCCGCAGGCTCCGTCGACGCAATCAAATCCGAACCCGGCGCACCCGGCGCTCTCCCCGGTTCCGACCCCAGCGGCCAGTTCGGCCTCCGCCTCGACCAGTACGCCAAGAAACCATCCGCAATGCGCAACAAAACCGCCGCCAGCATGTCCCGCGACTGGACCGAACAGGAAACACTCCTCCTGCTCGAAGGCCTCGAAATGTACAAGGACGACTGGAACAAGGTCTGCGAACACGTCGGATCGCGCACCCAGGACGAGTGCATCCTGCACTTCCTCCGTCTCCCGATCGAGGATCCCTACCTGGAGGACGACAACACCTACCTCGGCCCGCTCTCCTACCAACCTATCCCGTTCAGCAAGGCCGGAAACCCCATTATGTCAACCGTGGCCTTCCTCGCCTCGGTCGTCGACCCGCGCATCGCTGCAAGTGCGGCCAAGGCCGCCATGGAAGAGTTCGCTGCCATCAAGGACGAAGTGCCCGCCTCGATGATGGACGCGCACCTGAAAAATGTGGAAAAGTCCAGCTTCGGTGGAAAGTTTGACCCGTACGCGGGGCTGACGACCAGCGGAATCGCCGGCACCGGCACCGACAAGGACAAGGAGGAAGAGGAGGGAAAGACGGCGGGAGGAGCGACGACGCAGGCGGGATCATCGGGGGCCGCTCCGGTGACGCCCGGTGGCGATGTGGAGATGAAGGATGTCACCAAGAAGGAGGACGGTAAGTGGCGTGAGCTTTGCTGGCTTTTAGTAGATTGTGTAACATTTTCCAGAAAACTATTTTTCAGATATAAAGTAGAATCTGATTATGTAAATTTCAATGCATTTGAATGTAACGAAATTCAATTTAAAATAAATAAATTTGTCAAAGAAAGACAAGTAAAATTATGTTTTTAAAACAAAATGGAACTATTTTCTAAAATTTGTCAAAGCAATTTCTACTTACAAAAAAAAACATAAATTCTAACATTTCTTAGCAAAATTTCAAAACATCCAAGAATGTATAATTTTTAAATCTTAAAATTTTAAAATTGAGCATTTTGTAAATTTACAAACTCTAAATTTTAAATATTCTTATGTTCAGATTTTTTTTAAACCCTAGAATTAATCAAATGAAATTATTTATTTTTGGATTTTTTAATTTAAAGAATGTTTTAAAAAATTAAAATACAGGAGATTGGTATATTAGACTACGGCAAACAAACAAACAAACAAACTCGCACATTTTGACAGTTTTCCAGTTTGTCTGCGTTGTTTGTTCGCAGAAACGTCAGTTTGTGTCATAGTCTAATACCACCTTTATTGACAAATTACCACGAATAAGGTTGTTTGTGGTTCTTCCAAATATGTGGGACGAATGTACAAACCATACTCTCAAATCTTATTCTCTAAAATCGAAATAAAAAAAAATGCAAAAGTACAAATATCACAAACTAACAATTTTAAAATTGAAGAAATTGTAGAGTTTTTTTTTAAAGGTCCTTCTACGCCCCTTAGAAAACTAAAATAAGTTAATGTAGGTATTCTAAAATTACCAAAATCTACAAATATAATTCCAAATCGCAATTTATCTTTACTTAGCCATGTAAAATATATTTATTAATTTTAAAAATATAAGTTAGTCAGTAAGGTCAACAAACTTATAGGAAATTGGACGAGCTTTCCGGTAAACATACTTTCGAGACTGAAAAATCAAGTCAGTCATATAGAAAATGCCAAAAATCACAAAAAACTTTTTTTTTCAGCATTTTTATTTTAAAAACAGCTGTATCTTGACAAGGATTGGACATAGGACAATAGTCAGTGTGGAGACTTTTATGCAAAATTGTCTGGAAAATCGATTCCCATTATCGGTTTTTGAAAATGTTGACGTTTAGACCACTTTTCGAAAATCAGTTTTAGTAGATGATTTTTTTATTTTTTTTAGGAGAGATATACCATCCTCTATTTTTGTGAGTCTTTTTGTAACTATATTCTCAAAAAAATTGAACAAAATAAAATCGTGACATCACCTTAAACTTTAACTTTTAAGCTTAACAATTGGAAAATCTCATAGAAGTGGCATGTATTTTTCTTTCAGTGTTTTTTTTTTTCGTAAAGCCCGTCCAATGTCCCACAAGTTTGTCTTTGACCACTTTTTGATACGATGCAATGGCTTTGAGATACAGTTATTGTTAAATTACAAAATACAAAAATATTTAAATCACATACGCTCTTCTCGAATGTCATTTTCGAGTACAATTTGACTCCATATAAACAAAAATCCCTGGAGATGGAGCCACACGTTGCCGTCGTTTCAGGGCTATTTGCAAAGATGGTTTCCGATGTTGATATATATCACACATTTATTTTATATTTATATACTTGTGTTGATAGAAATCACACCTTTTATAATATGTAAAATTGCAAGATATTGAAATTTTTTATTTGAGTCTCAATATTCTTGTTCGTGAAATCTGTTAGGAACAGGTAAAACCGTTTGATATTAGGGAGGAATAGTTAGTTTTTTTGTAACTCTTCTAGGTTGTTTAATACTTCCAGACTCCAGTTATGTGTAAGCCAGTTTAGTAATGCTATCAGAATCTCTGATTTCAATTCAAGTGGTATACTAACCATTCTGAATTGTCAAAAAATCCATAGAGTCTCGATCAATCAATAATGAAATGATATCGGACAAAATTCGTTAATCTGTTGAACTAACGGTTTTCGGATTATGGTTGTATCGACCATTGTTGCGAATCGAGGATCTACTGGAGTTTTGACGATCAAACAGAGCCTAACATTTAAAAAGGACACACAGGTGTGAACAGGATTGTGTCTCTTTCACTCAAAATTTTAATGATAGTTTACATAAGGTATGATAGGGATACACTCTTGTTTGCAAAGCTTGTGTGCCCTAATGAAATGGAAGGCACGAAATAGTCGTATTAACAACGAGTGTTCAACTTGTAAAATATGAACGTTTCATTAATGTTTATTGTTTTTGGAAGCAGCAAGACAGGTTTAACAAATAGGTAAAGGAATGTTTGGCTTTGTAATTAAAATTTCGGGGATTTGAGATTCAAGTTACTTTCAGACAGTTTAGTTGAGGTTGTTGATTCAAGTTAGTTAGTTTTCTGAAATGAATAATTGGACATAAATGATCAGTTAAATTAAAGTTAGTTGCAATGTACGACAAGACTACTGACGGACGCGACAGGACGAAGCCCAGAAAAAATGCCATTGATAAGTTAGTTTTCATCATTCATTTACCAGTAAATTTATTTGATTTCCTTTAAATTTGAAGTACATCATAGGTTTCCTTTGTATAAATCTCAAATTAGTTTTAGATTAAATTATAATTTCATAGTTCCTTTATTCAGTTTTAGTTAGAAGTTAGATTAACGTAACTGCTCATGTCATCCAAGTTCTTACTTCTCACACCTACACTAATTTTCTTTCACCTTCCCCCTCCCGATCCCCTATATCTTCCGGTGGTGTTCATTTGGTATGCAATACTAGTTCGGCCACTACCCTTTTTTCCACAAGAAACCGGACTTGGATTGACTTGAGGCCGCGTCCCCCACCTTGCTCCGTAAAACGAAAACGAAAACGAATTTGACTCCATATAAACAAAAATGGCTTATATATGCCCAGGATAACATGTCTATAAAGTTTCATTGAAATCGGAGAGGGTCGAGAACAAAAATACTAGAAAAATTCCTGATTTGAGCTGAAATTGTTCTGAAGTTTAAAAAAATGCAAAAATAAAAGAAAAACAAGATTTCTAAAAGAAAAAAATCAGAAATTCATAAACTTGTAAGTTTACTAGAGCTACAACAACTACAATTAAAATGTCTAAAATCCTAAAACTAAAAAATAAAATAAAAATCAAATATAAAAAAAAAATTCTACGCAAAATTCCTTTTTTTAGTAAATTAAAAATCAAAAACACAACAATTTTAAAATTACAAGTTTGTAAAAATAAAAAACCCGATTCAATATCACCAGAGGTGAAATAGAGCCTTTCTTACAAAATGATGAAACTCCGAGAAATATATTGGTGCAATTAATTTTTCAAAAACATAATGATACCATCCAGTGAGAATTTTACCAAAAGCTTTGAATCTTTTCAGGCTAAACCTCAAATGCCCATTTTTTTTTAACTTCAGAAGTACATTATTTTTCGCAAGACACTTAAATTTAATTAAGAAAAACATATTGGATTGACATTATTAGAAAAAAAAAAATAAAGGGTCTATAATGTCTATAATGTTAGTCTAAGATTAACTTAAAAAAATATGTATCGCTATTGCACTTTGTCGATCAATTATCAGAAGCCAGAAAGAACACTTTCACGCGCAGCGTAAATCGCGCTGGCGTTGAAGCTTCGACTTGACGACTTGTCGAGCTAGAACGAGCCGGGACTTCGAATTTGATGTTCAGTATATGATTTTGTATAAATACAAAAATTTAATGGGAAAAAATAGGGTTAAAAATAAGACGAAAAACACTAAAATCGTTATATCTCTGGAAATACATGTTGGAAAAGCTTCAAATTTTGGGCCCAAACAGTTTATGGCGCATGTTTTCGAATGGCTTTTTGTTTGAAACTGAATTCTTTAAATTTGATAGTGTTATCTGTAAAATAGTCCATAAAATACCTCTAAAAATGGCTTTGACCACATTTACTGGTCGAAAATTGTGAATCGAAAAGTAAAATGTTCGTCTCCGACCCCACGGCTACAGATCCGACTTATAAAAATTTTGGGTTTTACGAGCGGTTTTCCAGTGATGGAAGACACAAATTTTTAAGAGCGGATACAGACATCGCTCATGTATTTCAGAAAAAGAGCTCTCAAAAATCACACTTTGAGTTCCGGGTTTCGGGCCAAAATTCAATCGAAAGAGCGCATCTAAACCTTCAATTTAGTAATAGGATTTTTTCGCCGTGCACGAATTTTTTAAGATTTCTGAAAAAAAGCGTTTTTCAAAAAGCAAACCGTAAACCTTTCTTTTGTAAGAAAGGCAAAAATTATAAATGTGCAAATTTGAAAACTTCAGCATAAAAGAATTAAAAATAAATCGAATATATTTCCCGCTTCCGAAACAACAAACTTTTTTTCAAATAGGTTATCCAAATCTGCATTTTTAAGCTCTTTCGGGTGTTTTTTTGTGTTTTGAATGTTGCATTAACCCTCTAACGCCCATGGTTACTCCAGAGCACCACTAATTTTTGGATTCAAAATTAAATTTCTCAGCAACTATTCATTTTTTCAACCTGCTTCAACCTGCATTAGTTAATATAGAATGTTAACTAATAGCCATTCAAATTTCGTCCAATTTGGTCGATCCAGTTACGAGTAATGTGGAAAAACGTAAAAAATCTCGATTTTGCTCTGGGCGGGAAGGGGTTAAGGTGGTATTAGACTATGACAAACAAAGAAACTCGCAAAAAAAAAAACCAACCTTGACAGTTTGGTAGTTTGTTTGCAGAAACGTCAGCCACAAAAAAAAGTGCGAGTTTGTTTGCCATAGTCTAATACATCCTTGAAATAAACAGACAAACTCGCACTTTATCGTGTTTGACCGGTTGCCAATCTCGCAAACAAAGCAAAATGGACGCAATGTCAAAAAGTGCGAGCTTGTTTGTTTGTCATAGTCGAATATCTCCTTCAGTTCCTGCAATTTTAGGATTTTTGGAGGGTTTTAAGCCGGAATACCTGCTCTACTTCCTAGAAAGCACATATTTGGCTCATAAATTATAAATAAGTTTCAGGCAATATGGTGGGGTCGTTGTGAGATGGGCTTCTAATCCTATAGTAGATTCGTTCTTACATCTATTTTCAAAAAAATCTCTAGTTTTTTAGTAACAAAACAATTTAAAAAGTAATAGCAAGTAAAAACAAAATTAGACCAGGCACATTTACATTAGTCGATTAATTTTTTTTTGCATGATTTTAACTTTTCAAATTGAAAAAAAGTTCCACAAAAATTTGAAAATTCAAAGAGAAATTAATATAAAAAAAAATCAAACTAAATAAATGAAAAACAAAAATCATTTCCGTTATTTTTATTTTCTTTTGTAGTATCTCCTTTTTCATTACCAATTATTTGCTTTCTCTCTGGGGAATGGTTCATTTCATGGAATAGTTTTCTGTGAAATATTACACAATCTTTTCATGTAGTTGCTTTCCTTTTTTTCTCATCTTCTGTTTCGCTTTTCGTTTCATTGTTTCCTGTCAAAATTTCCGTATGATTTGCTCTTGCTTGCTTTGTTGCATTCGTTAAATAAAAGATAAACCGACCGAGAAGTCGTCGTCTTCCTCGGAAGAGGGTACTAAAACTTCTGATTCTGATGCCGCAGCAGGAAGTGACCCGTCCAAGCCGGCCGAAGCAGGTGCGGATCCCGCCGCCGGAGACAAGACCAAGGACAAGGACGCAGA
Organism: Culex pipiens pallens; assembly: GCF_016801865.2. Taxonomy (NCBI): domain Eukaryota; kingdom Metazoa; phylum Arthropoda; class Insecta; order Diptera; family Culicidae; genus Culex; species Culex pipiens. The sequence continues at coordinate 175,209,386 of NC_068939.1, forward strand.
GTCGACAGCGGTGGTCGCGGTCGCCAAGGAGAACGGCGACCCGAAGGTGTTCAACGAGGGAAATCTGCAGTCGGCTGCTGCTGCTGCCCTGGCCGCGGCCGCCGTCAAGGCGAAACATCTGGCCGCCGTTGAGGAGCGCAAAATCAAGAGTCTGGTCGCGCTGCTCGTTGAAACGCAGATGAAAAAGTTGGAGATCAAGTTGCGCCACTTTGAGGAGCTCGAAACGACGATGGAACGGGAACGGGAAGGTCTGGAGTACCAGCGGCAGCAGCTGATTCAGGAGCGGCAACAGTTCCACCTGGAACAGCTGAAGGCGGCCGAGTTCCGCGCACGCCAGCAAGCTCACCAGCGATTCCAGATGGAACAGGGCCAGTGGCAGCAGCCGCCGCCGATGGGCGTTGGTCCGGGTGTGCCTCCTCCGCCAGGTGGAATTCCAGCCGCACAACAGCAGCAACCCCAGGGACCACCGGGACAGGGTCCAATGCCGACCCCCGGAACTAGTGAGTCTGATATTGAACGCCACAAACCCAACCGAAAGGGGCACACTTTGAACTCAACTAACCGCTTCATTCCCATTTTCTTACTTCTCCCGCAGACCCTCAGCAGCAGCCACCAGTGCCGTCTACCGGTGGACACCCTGGACCGGTTCCACCGAACATCTCGGCACCAGCGCAGCAGCAGCAGCAGCCGCAGCAACTGCAGCCACCCAGCAGCAACGGAGTTATCTCTGCTCCTCCTACTTCGATGCCTGTCGACGCTGGTACTACGCCAAATAGCGTTATGCCCCCGACGGCAGCCCCGGCCCAACCTGGAATACCCCCGGCAGTACTACAGCAGCAACAGCCTCCCCAGTCCCAGCAGCTAGCAGCGGCACAACCAGCACCAGCAGCAGCACAGGCCGCTCCCGGAGGCGTTCCACCGTCCAGCGTCGCGGGACCACCCGGGCCTATGCCGCCGCAGGCACCTTCTTCGTAAGTGGACCTCGCCGCCGGTCGTAAGAGTTGTTCGTAGTCTACGAAGCAAACATTGTCATTTTGGAACGCGCGTTTTCTTCTCTTGGATCAAGGTGAAAAATTTACTTATTTAAACGAAAGTGTTGGGCAATTTTATCACTTGAAAAAGATAACTTCTTAAAACAAAAGGCGCGCACATCCCTCGGATGGATTCGAAGTAAGATCGACACTGAAAGCTCTGGTGTATTTAGTTCGTAACAACTTCCCATAAGTGTGTATGTGTTTATTATAATTAAAATTAAGATAGTGCGACGAGCATCCCCGAATCCCGATACCCAAACTACACGCGCGTTCGTGCACCCCCTCCAATATATGCTATTTTACTCTAAGTGTAAAACAAAAAGCGAATTTGGTTTTGTTTTGGAAGTAGAGATTGAGAAAGCCTCTTTGCCATCCAGGAAATTATTAGAAGTTGTCCGCTGATTTTGATGATGTAGGGGAACTATACCCTTTCTCAGCCTATTGTTATTATCAGCCTATCAGCACTTTGATCTTGAATTACAGCTTACATTAAGTGTTTTTGACTGTTCTAAAGTGAGCAATTCTCTACAAAACCGGCCGATTTCGACCATTTTTAATTTTTGTATTTTTTGATTTGGCTCAAACTTTGTGGGGGCCTTCCCTATGACCAAAGAAGCCATTTTGCATCATTAGTTTGTCCATATAAATTTCCATACAAATTTGGCAGCTGTTCATACAAAAATGGTACGTAAAGATTCGAAAATCTGTAACTTTTGAAGGAATTTTTTGATCAATTTGGTGTCTTCGGCAAAGTTGTAGGTATTGTTAAGGACTAATTAGAAAAAAAATAGGTACACGGAAAAAAAAATTCCCGATTTTTTTATTAACTTTTTTTTCACAAAAACTCAAATTCCCAAAATACGTATTTTTTGATTTTCGAGATTTTTTGATATGTTTTAGGGGACAAAAATCCGCAACTTTTGAGCTATAGAGAAACATGGTCAAAAAATCTGCCGCCGAGTTATGATTTTTTGAAAAACTGGTGATTTTTGGAAAAAATCGAAATTTCATACATCAACCTCAACCTTGACCTCATTTTTTAATGCAAAATTGAATTTGCAATCGAAAATTACTTTACAGATTTTTCGATAAAGGGCCCCGTTTTCAAGATATAGCCACCGAAAGTTTGATTTCAGCGAAATATTTGCAGTTTTTCGATTTTTAAAAATAGTGACCATCAGTGACCATTTCTAAAAATATTTTTTTTGAAAAGTTCAGAAAATTTGCTATAAAATTGTCTAAGAGACATTGAAGATTGGACCTCTGGTTGTTGAGATACAGCGGCTTAAAGAAAAAGAAACACGAAAATTGAAGTTTTCTAAGTCTCACCAAAACAACCCACCATTTTCTAATGACGATATCTCAGCAATTAATGGTCCAATTTTCAATGTTAATACATGAAACATTCGTGAAATTTTCCGATCTTTTCGAAAAAAATATTTTGAAAAAAATTAAATCAAGACTAACATTTTAAAAGGGCCAAACATTGAATATTATGCCCATTAAAAATGCTAGTATTGATTTAATTTTTTTCAAAATATTTTTTTCGAAAAGATCGGAAATTTTTTTTTGGGTCAAAAAAATTTTATGTATGAAATTTCGATTTTTTCCAAAAATCACCAGTTTTTCAAAAAATCATAACTCGGCGGCAGATTTTTTGACCATGTTTCTCTATAGCTCAAAAGTTGCGGATTTTTGTCCCCTAAAACATATCAAAAAATCTCGAAAATCAAAAAATACGTATTTTGGGAATTTGAGTTTTTGTGAAAAAAAAGTTAATAAAAAAATCGGGATTTTTTTTTCCGTGTACCTATTTTTTTCTAAATAGTCCTTAACAATACCTACAACTTTGCCGAAGACACCAAATTGATCAAAAAATTCCTTCAAAAGTTACAGATTTTCGAATCTTTACGTACCATTTTTGTATGAACAGCTGCCAAATTTGTATGGAAATTTATATGGACAAAGAAATGATGCAAAATGGCTTCTTTGGTCATAGGGAAGGCCCCCACAAAGTTTGAGCCAAATCAAAAAATACAAATAAAATCCATTTCCGGTTTTGGTAGAGAATTGCTCAAGTAATAAATAGCTCAAATATAAGTGAGCAAGCAACTCTCCATTGTTAATGCATCTGAAAATGTTGATTTAATAGCGGAAAACAGCAAAAGTGATGAGAATTGGTCAAACGGCTTAGGGCATCTCCACCGCAGAGATCTAATTGCGTGGCAAACCTATCGGTTGGATCCCCAGTTTTAGCTTTGCTCCGTAGCTAATACACGTTTTCGCACCGCTGGGAGCTAATTTGGCTACCGAATCAAGCCCACCGCGGGGATCTAATTTATTCATTTTCAAATTCTAGCCGTTCTGTTGATCGAAATCAATAAAACTACATTCTAGCATGATAGAACATGCTTCCAATTGCATTATATGTCCAAATTGTTTGCTTACATCAATAAAATATCATTTTCAAAATTTTGAAAGAGTTCACCCGATTTGCTCCCGACATGTTTGAACCCCAACTTTCGCACCGCGGGTAGCAAAGCTAAAGCTAAATTAGCCTTCGAGTTCATTCAGCGAAGAAAAAGTTCATCGGGGATCCGTCGAGTAGCCAAGATAGGTGCTCGAGAAGTCCCCGAGCTGCCGGTGGCTAATTTTTTCGGCGATTTTTTGAATAATTTGTATTTGTTTTGGTTGAAGATGCATTTATTTTGAATATCAAATTTGAATGAATATTAAAGAAATCAGTAATTTAGTTCAAAACGATTTTATTAAATTGAAAAGTTGTGGAATTTATATATTTTTTTGTATTTTTTAAATAAAAAATAATCAACCACATATATTAATATAAAAAAATATCACCGAAAATTTAAACATGAATGCCCAAAATTTAAAAATAACTAAACTGATTTGAACATTTTAAATTATGTATAAAATATATATCAAGCGAAACAATGTAATTGGTCCAATGTGAGTTTGTAAACAAAGGGTGTATCTTGCTCACGTCAGTGAGGAGTAAGAAAAAATTACGAATACGTTTATTTTTATTATTTATTTTTTTCATTTCATTTAAAAATATTTTGAATAGTTGTACCGTAAAGGCTGATACGCAGATCCGAAGGAACGCAAAACTCCATATAAAAAAACGCCCAAGAAACGGTCAGGGAAAGGGTCACGAAAAGATTTTTCTTAAGTGGTACGCAGCATAAACGAAAAGTGGCGTTTGACGTTTCTTCACGCGGTGCTTGTTTGCAATATGTTCTCATGAAAAAATCGAAGAATTGGAATTTTCCTTTTTAATAATCTTGTATTCGATATAATAATATTTAAAATCCCCGCCAAACCTCAAAATACAGAATTTTGAAATTAAAAGGACAGATATAGATTTTTGGTCGAAATGGAGTAAAAAAGAAGTTGTCTTTAGAGTTGTCGGCCACTATTGCTAGTACCAATCAGCAACCTCTGGATTGTGAGTCCACTGCGCTGTCCAATTAGGTTTTACAGCGTGACGTCACGAGCGCACACACACACACGTTTTTACTTAGACTCACGTGCAAAAATGTAAACAGTGCAGCCGAACTGTCAAATTTCTAACCTAAAAATCGAGTCGGCGTAAAACCTAATTGATCCACACGGACGGGATCGAAATTAAGTAAAATTTACAAATTTACGAAAAACCCGAAATTCTTACATTCAAAAACACAATTTTTATCAAAAATTAAAAAAAATAATTCAAAATCAGGAATTTGAAAATTGAAGAATTTAAGAATTGAAGAATTGAAGAATTGAAGAATTGAAGAATTGAAGAATTGAAGAATTGAAGAATTGAAGAATTGAAGAATTGAAGAATTGAAGAATTGAAGAATTGAAGAATTGAAGAATTGAAGAATTGAAGAATTGAAGAATTGAAGAATTGAAGAATTGAAGAATTGAAGAATTTAAGAATTTAAGAATTTAAGAATTTACGAATTTAAGAATTTAAGATCAGAATTGGGTACTAAAGCCCTATGTAAATTTTTATATACAACGGTAAAAAACACGATTAAAAACCATTTCTGATCACTGTTTTTCATTTTAATGCATTTTTTTTTTTGACAAGACAACATTTTTTCGATGGATCAATTATGGTCCCCTTGGAACGAGCTGTCAAGTAGGAGCTTTTCTGTCAAGAAGGACCGCGAAGTTAATTTTTCAAAATTGATTTAAAAATCCATTTTAAATTCTTTGTGGTCGTACTCAGAAAAATAAGCTTTATCGCTGTAATCAATAATATCAGCAATCTAAGCTTCATTTTAGGACCCAACTGCTCGGATTGCTTGTTTTCAAATCCGTATTGGCTTATTTAAAATGTTTTGCTTGAATTTTGCTTTTTACTCAATACAAATGACTTGTCTCTTGCATGTCTGGCAGTAGATCGACAATGCGTTGTCCAAAATTAATCAAACACAGCCCCAATCTAACCTAAAAAACAAAACTGCATCACCCCAGATTACCAAAAGTCATTTTTCATGCGTGAACTTGCAGCACGGGAGGGAAAATATCTCCAAACTCGAAGAATTGAAATCGAAAAATCAATCATCACTCCTAATGTAAACATTTACTGACGTGAGCAGGATAAACTCTTTGTTTACAAACTCAAATTGACCCAATTACATTGTTTTGCTTGAAAAAACCATCCGTCAGACGATTTGCTCCCGGTAGATCCCGGAGCTAACCTGAGTTTTGTTTAGATTCGGATGAACACGGATGAACTCGAACCTAAATTAGCTCTCGCACAAGTACCGCGGTGGGCTTGACGCGGGTGCCAAATTAGCTTTGCAACGCAATTAGGTCCCTGCGGTGGAGATGCCCTTAAAGTGATTAAAATGGGTATATTTCCCCTACCAGTTTCGTTGGCGGAAGTTCAGCTAACCTGGGCCAGAATTCAAGTGAAATATCATAATCGATGATGCCGGGGTTGAAGATTCCCGATTTGGTGAGGTCACTCGTTTTCAAAAACATCAAAATACACTTTCCCTCACTCTAACATTCATACATTCCATTTAAGAGCAGGAAGGTGTTCCCTCAGTCGTTCGCAGTGAGTTCTGGATTGCCTGCTACTCTTCTGATGGGTCCGTTGGGAAGCATACTTATTAATTTTTCGTCTCTCCCTACGTGACGTGATGGGAGCACAAGGGCGTCAATGCGAAGAGTCTCTTCACCCGTTACCAATTTTCTAGTATAGGTCATCACTGAAATGCGAAAGTTATTGACAAAATGATTTTTGCACGTTTTTGGGTTTTTTTCTACAAAAAAAAATCATCTCGGGAACGTACGAATCACATCTTCATTTTTTAACAGTCAGGACCCGGTGCCTGCAATTCCCGTTACAGTTTATATGGATTTTTATTGGAATTCCATATAAACTGTAACGGGAATCGCATGCACCGGGTCCTGACTATTAGGCTTTGAATCGTACATTGCTCATAATTCAAACATAACATTTTTTCAGTGTAGTAAAGTAACCTGGATAATAAATTAGCTTATATCTGTAAGCCCATACATCCAATTGAAATGTGGTCAAAGACAAACTTATGGGAAATTGGACGAGCTTTTTGGTAAAAATATTTTCGAAACTGAAAAATCAAGTCCGTCACATAGAAATTGCCAAAAACCATAAAAAAAAAACCTATTTTTTCAACATTTTTATTTTTAAAACCGCTGTAACTTCACAAGGATTGGACTTAGGACAAAGGTCAATATGGAGACTTTTATGTAAAATTGTAAATATTAAATATGTAAAAGAATCGATTTCCGTATTCGGCTTTTGAAAATTTTGACGTCTAGAGCACTTTTCAAAAAAACAGTTTCAGTAAATGATTTTTGTATTTTTTTAGGTGAGTTGCTCCATCCTGCATTTTTCGTGAGTCTAAAAACATCTTAGGCTTTTTTCGCAAAAATTTTGAGCGAAAAAAATCGTGGGCTCACCTTCAAATTTAACTTTTAAACTTCATAATCAAAAAATCTCATAAAAGTGGAGTGTTTTTTTCTTTCAGTGTATTTTTTTTCGGAAAGCCCGTAAAATTTCCTACAAGTTTATCTTTGACCACTTTTTGATACGATGCAATGGCTTCGAGATACAGCAATATTTAAATTACGAAATACAAAAATATTGAAAACACGTACGCCCTTCTCAAATGTCATTATCGAGTGTTACTGGCTCCATATACACAAAAATGGCTTATATATGCCTAAGATAACATGTCTACAAAGTTTCACTGAAATCGGAGAGGGTCGAGAAAAAAGTACCTAAAAAATTCCTGTTTTGGGCTGGAATTGCTCATATCTGACATGGGTCCAGGCACGGTCAAAACGCTTATTTAAATTTTCATACGACTTTTTCAAGTGTTAGGTTAACTATTTTTTCCCAAACTCAACACATGTCGAATGAAACGTGGCAAGCTCAAATCGGTTGAAAAAGTTTTTTTTTGCGAAAATGGCACTTTTTTAGAACAACCACCCTAGCACGGCGTAGGTCTCCCTAATGGCCAAACAACAAGAAAAAATACGAGTCTTATTCTCGTAATAAATATAATCATATAATAATAAAATTAATGTTGCTGTCTTTCATCATCTTTTTATTGTCAGTTGAAAGTAAGTTGTAAAATACTTTATGTTTGGTAATTTTTAACAATAAACATTTCAATAAAAGGGGTTGTTAAGCTTTTGGTTATTTTTCAAAGACTGATTATTTATGTTTTCACCCTGAATCAAATATCCATTTTTGTAGTGAAGTTTTTAGGAATTTGCTATTGAAATTCAAGAAAATAAAATTGTCAATGATTTTTTTAGAAGTTTTGTCCGATGGCTTGTAAAATGTTTTTGATTTAAAACCATTCTTCAGATAAGAAATACATATTATTTAAGGTTTTGAAAAAATCGGGAAATAGTCGGGAATTTTAAAATGAAATTTGAGTGGTCACTGGTCACCCTGAAATATTTACCCTCCCTGTCAAGGCTTATGAATTGATCTCAGTTGCAAGGTTCTTCAAATACAATTTTTACTGTAAAACCACGTAAAACTTTTGGTGGAACAAATTGGACAATTATTGGAAAAGGCTTGAGTATATTTATTTTGCTGGTTTTAAAATGTCATTAATATTTAGAATATAAGAAGGTTTTAATTAGATGTTCAGAAATCTTTCGACAGTAAAAAACCTAACAAAAAAACGTGTTGAACATAGTGATTTCAATATCAAAAAATAAAACACTGGTGACATTTTCGTATCTTTTGAATTTGAAAGTAAATAATTAATGAAAAACACTGGCAAAAAAAGTCACTTTTTATGCAAACAATCAATTTAAGGTGAATAAATCATGATGCAAAAATGGTGTTCTTGTTGGTTTTAAATCAGATTTTACGTCTGATAAATTATACAAAAAATCGATGTTTGACTATATTTTTGACGCTTCCGCAAAATTACGTTTTATCACAAAAAAAAAATCTATGATTTCTCATAAGGTTATTAAGAAAAATCATTTGATTTTTTGGCGAACAAATCCAATATTCCAAAAATTTTATATAATAAAAAAATACGAACAACTTCGTCTTCGACTTCGCGGAATGAAACGCCTGAAGATGAAACACCCTTTCACAATCCCAACGAATAGATTTGTATTAACAGCCCCAAATTTATATTACACGGCTTCTTTGGACAAAAGGACATGATTTTCGAGGGACATTTCGGATTAAAATTTCACATGCAAAAGGGTCAATGTTTGAACTTTTATTTATTCACTGCTTCGTTTCTGTATCATTTTTAAACTCTTAATTTTCTTTTTTTTTCATTTCTCAGTGTCACAATCATTGTAAAAGTGCCAGTTTGGTTGTTTCTTTTGTTTTGTTTTACAATTATCTGTTTTTTTTTATTTCTGTCAAAATCTTTCACAAATAATTTTGTATTTTTTCATAATTTTTTGCTTTTCTACAAGTTCGTGTGTGTGCACCGTTATTGCTGGCCCTCCAAAATTTGCAAGCGATTTATTTTCTCTCTCTCTCTCGATTTTCATGTTTGTTAGTCAATTAATTTTTCGCAATTTCATTAAACTTTAGCTTAGATGATGGCTGTGCCAAATTGTATAGGCTCCGGATGCTTGTTTGTCTCTGGATTTCGCACGTGGGGGGAGGGGAAAGACTATTTTATTTTAGTTATTTATTTTATTTTGTTTTCTTCTTCCAAGTTCAACAATGCGTACGAGAAACGGATGAGATGGCGCATCTCTGGCGTTGCTGCTGAAAGATTGGATTTTTCGCGCACGTGCGGCTTTCTTAATTGTGATTTGTCGGTTTCATTTTTTACTGTTATTTTTTGTGTGAGTGTGTGTTAGTTTTTATTTATTTCAACAAATAATTAATCTTAACCTCTTACGTTTTGCTGGGATTTTTTTATTTCGCTTGACTACTTTTTTGGGGTTCGTGCAGGTGAGGATGAATGTGTCCAGTAAGGAATTGTTCGAATGTTATAAACAAACGAATCTAGACTCAACACCCGGTGCCTGGTCACTTTTTCGATTGACACTTTTTTCGTTTGTACCCCGTTGGTTTGACAAAGCCAAACTAAAAAATGACTAACTGTCACTTTTTACACGGGACCCACACAAACGAACAAACCAAACGCTTGTTGGTAAGTGTGAGCTCTGTGTAAAGAGCGTGTCAAACTAAAAAGTGGCCCCGTTCGTTTGACAACAATTGGTGTCAAACCACCGGGGTTTCAGTGTACATGTAAAATATATTTTATTTTTGAAAAAAAAAATACCCAAAACCGAGCGGAATAAACTTCCAAACTCCTGAGTGAAACATTTAAACATTTACTATCCAATATTCAAAAAATAATAAATTCCAAGTGCTGAAATCCAAAATTTTCAACTTTTAAAATTCTCAAATTCTATAGTTGTAATTTTTTAAGATCTGAAATTCAACAAAATAAACGTTAAAAAACTCTGGACCAGGCCCATATTTCAAATTGTTGCACAACAAAAATAGTAAAATAATAATTCAAAGATTCAAAATAGTAAAATTCAAGATTAGAAACCCAAACATTAGAAAAAAAATCAAAATAAATTAAAAATTTTGCAATTCTAAATATAAAAAATCTGATTTGAAAAATCTTAAAATTCAGAATTCGACCATTGTATTTTCATTAATTTAAAAACTTCTTGATTTTTGAAATCCAAAAAAATATTTTTAAATTCAATTTTTTTAATGATTTCTGGTATTTTTGACTATTGATTTTTTTTATTTTGAAATCTAGTAGTCTTGAATTCTGAGCGCAGCGTTTTAAAATAATTTTACAAAAATGTAATCAATCCTATATTTATTAAATTTAGTGATCTTAAATTTTGAAATTCATAGCTCTTTACGATTTTTTTATTTTTGAAATTTTAGCTTAGAAGATTGTTTCCAGACATCACATTTTTATACACCTTTATGGTCCAAAATTCTAAAATTTTAAAAATTGAAATTAAGCATTCAAAACCAGTTTTTTTAATTTCTAATATAAAAAAATCTGTGGCTTGAGAAATTTGTAAATTTAAGATAAAAAATCCCTAAATTTAAAAAAAATGTGATAAATTTTGAAATTCATAGCTCTTTACGATTTTTTTATTTTTGAAATTTTAGCTTAGAAGATTGTTTCCAGACATCACATTTTTATACACCTTTATGGTCCAAAATTCTAAAATTTTAAAAATTGAAATTAAGCATTCAAAACCAGTTTTTTTAATTTCTAATATAAAAAAATCTGTGGCTTGAGAAATTTGTAAATTTAAGATAAAAAATCCCTAAATTTAAAAAAAATGTGATAAATTTTGAAATTCATAGCTCTTTACGATTTTTTTAATTTTTGAAATTTTAGCTTAGAAGATTGTTTCCAGACATCACATTTTTATACACCTTTATGGTCCAAAATTCTAAAATTTTAAAAATTGAAATTAAGCATTCAAAACCAGTTTTTTTAAATTTCTAATATAAAAAAAATCTGTGGCTTGAGAAATTTGTAAATTTAAGATAAAAAATCCCTAAATTTAAAAAATGTAATAAATTACAAAATTTAAAAACTTTTAAATTTTAGAAATCGATTTTTTTTTGTTATTCAAAATCCTATTTATTTTTTTAAAGTTTTTGCTTTCGTTTTTGTTTTAATGTTTCAAAATGCTCACTGTTAAGTAAATTTTCAGAATTTTCAAATTTGAAATCTAGTATTTTTGAACATTTAACGTCACGTTAAAACATACTTCCACAACGATCGAATAAAAAAAATGGAATTCAAATGTTCAAAGTTTCAAAGATCTCAAATATTAAAGATACTTAATTTAAAATTGTTAGTGTTAATTGTTTCAAATTTAAGATTTTTAAAATTTGGAATCCAGTTTTTTTGAATTTTGAACGCTATTTTATTTTTTTGAAATTCATATGTTATATTAATTTATGAATTTTGAAACTAAAAATGTAGCATATTTGGATGTTGAATTCTTCAATATTGTTGTAAATACAAAAGAAAATAAAAAAAATAAATTAAAATGTTTTTAGATAAATAAAAATACCTAAAATTCTACAAATCTCTGAATATTAAGAGTAATAAAATTTCAGAGTTTTTTTTAAATGTCCTTTAAACTGTTGTGTTTCATATAGGACCTAATCAAAACAAAGTCTAGTACTTAACAATTTTAAATCCACATTCGAACAATTCCTGAGGACAGGAAAGAAGCGACTGACTTTACCTTTGTTCTACTAACAAGAGGGGAATCAAAAGAAGGTTCTCTTCCTTGAGTGCTTAGAAACCCTGTTATTGTATGTGTGTTCGAGAGAGTTGAGAGATGAGATTTAGAGAGAATTATCATGATTGGATGAGGGAGGTTAGGAGAAAATGGGAGCTAATTGGCAACTTTTGCACAGCGCGCGACACTAGTAGGAGAGATTTGTGATTGTTTGCGGGGGTGTGTGTGTTTGCAATGTTTGGTTTTTTTCCACTACTACAACTCACAGTAAAATTTGTTAATAAATTCTTGTACTTTCTACTAATTTTAATTCTATCTCTTTCAAAGACATTTTTTATTTAATTAATTAACTTGCCATAGTATGTACAACTTGTTGTAATATTTCTCATCATCTGCTTAAACACTATCTCTCTCTTTCTCTTTTACAATTTTCTCCTCAAACTTGTTTTATTTGCTGTGTGTTTATGCATTTAAATGATTTGCTTTTTCTTCTTCTACCTCTTCTTACTTTCACATCGATTTTTTGTTATATATTCACTGAAACTTACCAACTAAGATCACTAGAAGCCATTCCGCGAGCCGTCGCGAAATGGATCTTAATAAATTTCACGTTACGCTTCTTTAACCTCTAAATTTTTAATTTAAGAGACTGGTTTTCTTCTTCTGCTTCTTCTTCCAACTACTGATTACACGTTCGGATGGGACTCCTCCACGAGGAGAGTTGTTTGTGTTAGTGTGTGATCAAATGAAGGGCACGCGGGTAAAGGTGAGGACGAGGGTCTGTTTGGCTTCTAGGAAAAAGGGGCGTGGCGCAGGAAACGATTTCGCTAGGGCGTGGCTTATTTTGTGGGTTTTGATTTGTTTAAACTATTCCGTTTTATGTTTGTTTTGGCTATTTGTTTATGTAGTTTTTTGCTGCTTTATATGAAAAACATATTGTTTAGTACGAAACTGTGCTATTTATCTTGTTTATTTTTTTATGGTGCGTAAATGTATTGGTTGTTTATGCTTAGTTTCCAATTGTTGTGTATTTCCGCTTTAGGGACTATTGAGTAGTAGTGGTTAGTACTGTAGTATAAATCTATTGTGTGTGTGTGTTTCGGCCGTGTTGAGCCGTGAATGCCCGGCGTAATCGGGTGTTGCGCTTGTTTATTTTTCGTTAAATTTCGTTTGAATTCAATGCAATCGGCAAATAATTCCAATGCGTTCGAGTTTTGGGCGGTCAATTTAAAAATGCTGGAAGGAAAAAAAAGTCGAGGTTAATTTCTAACACAATTTAACCAATAAAGAAATATTGTACCTTTGCAAAATGTGGTGCAATTTAATCTTGCTGTTGCTGCTGCTGCTGTTGTTGAATGTTTTGCAGTGACTGTTGAGATGGATCGGATGGTGTAGCTGTGGAAACATGTCGGAACAAAATAAAGTTGTTTAATAATTTATCACTTAAATTTATTGATTTCACAAAGAGGAATACATTCTTAAGAAAATCATATTTGTTTCCTGATTTTTTTTTCTTAAATCTCTGTCTGTGGTGTCAATGTAACATTTTGCAATAATGGTACTTTAACAAAATATGCACCATATATAAACTAAAACTTAGCCACATAGCAATATCAGTAGCAATCGAAGACTGAGCTTGTCACAGCTCGACAGAAAATATAAAGCATGAAAAGTAATGATGTAATGTTCCTTTTTACAATAAGCCAGATTGCTATCCATACAAAAATGCTATGGAAATTTTCGAAAATGTGTATCTCGAGGAGGGAATTCCTGATCGATTTGGTGTCTTCGGCAAAGCAGGTGGTTATGATTAAAACCTTCGAAAAAAGGTTAATAGGAAAAAATGCCATTTTTACAATAATCTTTTATCACAAAACGCTGATTTTGACAAACTTCGTTTTTTTTTTTTAAATTTTGGTATGCAGCAAACCCGCAAACAAGGCAAAATGCATGCAGGCTGACGTTTGTACAAACAAATCCAGGCAAACAAACAAAGCTGGCTAACTGTCAAAAAGTGCGAATTTGTTTGTTTCCGGTAGTGTAATAGCTCCCTTAGTGGACTAAAAGTGCCAACTTTAGAGTTATATATAATATATAGCCTATAACTTATAGGGTATGACAGACGTTTTGTTTTCACCAAGATATGATTTAAAAAAATAGTGATTTGCGGATATCATTACGGATGTAAAATTGAATTTGGATTCAAGAAGTACTTTTGTAATAAAGCAATTTTTAGTTTTAGGTTAACATTCTTAGAAAACATATTTTTTGATTTATTAAAATACTGTCCATTTTTGTAAAATATATTTGAAAAGCTACGAAATTTTGTTTTTTTTTTGTGGGCACTTTTGACGAATCGTAGAAAATTTTTCAGCTTCTTAAATGATTTTTTAAGAGGTGGAAGAAATGGACACAATATTATAAAAAATAAATAAATAAATCCTGAAGTTTTAATCTAAAAATTGATTAAGAGTTAAACCAGGCTCCAGCTGATAAATTCTATAATAAAAAATAAAAAAAGAAACAAAAAAAAATTAAAAATGGCTTGTAAAACCAATCTAAAACGGTGAATTTTATCGAAAAATTAAAAAAGGACTTTTTGATGCCAAATTCAATTTTACATCCTACAATGATTTCCGCAAATCACTATTTTTTTAAATCATATCTTGGCGAAAACCAAAAGTCTGTCATTCCATACCCTATAAGTTATAGGCTATAACTCTAAAGTTGGCACTATTAGTCCACCATTCAAATCGAAAATTGGCAAAAACAAAACCCTCGTCATACCCTATTGCTCAAAAGTTGGCACTTTTGTCCACTAAACCCAGGGGGCGACATCTATATCAACTTCGGCACCAGAACAAAAGGGAAATGTCAACTTCGGCTCCAGCACAAAACAACAGCTGTTCGTTAGGGCATCTCCACCGCAGAGATTTAATTGCGTGGCAAACCTATCGGTTGGATCCCCAGTTTTAGCTTTGCTCCGTAGCTAATACACGTTTTCGCACCGCTGGGAGCTAATTTGGCTACCGAATCAAGCCCACCGCGGGGATCTAATTTATTCATTTTCAAATTCTAGCCGTTTTGTTGATCGAAATCAATAAAAATACATTCTAGCATGATAGAATATGCTTCCAATTACATTATATGTCCTAATTGTTTGCTTACATCAATAAAATATCATTTTCAAATTTTTAAAAGTGTTCATCCGATTTGCTCCCGACATGTTTGCATCCCAACTTTCCCACCGCGGGTAGCAAAGCTAAAGCTAAATTAGCCTTCGAGTTCATTCAGCGAAGAAAAAGTTCATCGGGGATCCGTCGAGTAGCCAAGATAGGTGCTCGAGAAGTCCCCGAGCTGCCGGTGGCTAATTTTTTCAGCAATTTTTTTAATTATTTGTATTTGTTTTGGTTGAAGATGCATTTATTTTGAATATCAAATTTGAATGAATATTAAAGAAATCAATAATTCAGTTCAAAACGATTTTGTTAAATTGAAAAGTTGTGGAGTTTATATATTTTTTTATTTTTTAAATAAAAAATAATCAACCACATATATTAATATAAGCAAATCATTACCGAAAATTTAAACATGAATGTCCAAAATTTAAAAATAACTAAACTGATTTGAACATTTATGAATTATGTATAAAATTAAAATATATATATCAAGCGAAACAATGTAATTGGTCCAATGTGAGTTTGTAAACAAAGGGTGTATCTTGCTCACGTCAGTGAGGAGTAAGAAAAAATTACGAATACGTTTATTTTTATTATTTATTTTTTTCATTTCATTTAAAAATATTTTGAATGGTTGTACCGTAAAGGCTGATACGCAGATCCGAAGGAACGCAAAACTCCATATAAAAAAAACCCAAGAAACGGTCAGGGAAAGGATCACGAAAAGATTTTTCTTAAGCGGTACGCAGCCTAAACGAAAAGTGGCGTTTGACGTTTCTTCGCGCGGTGCTTGTTTGCAATATGTTCTGATGAAAAAATCGCAGAATTTGAATTTTCTTTTTTAATAATCTTGTATTTGATATAATAATATTTAAATCCCCGCCGAATCTCAAAATGCAGAATTTTGAAATTAAAAGGACAGATATAGTTTTTTGGTAGAAATGGATTAAAAAAAAGAAGTTATCTTTATAGCTGTCGGCCACTATTGCTAGTACCAATCAGCAACCTCTGGATTGTGAGTCCATTGCGCTGTCCAATTGATCCACACGGACGGGATCGAAATTAAGTAAAATTTACAAATTTACGAAAAACCCGAAATTCTAATATCAAAAACACAATTTTTATCAAAAATAAAAAAAATGAATTCAAAATCAGGAATTTGAAAATTTAAGAATTTGGAAATTTAAGAATTTAAGAATTTAAGAATTTAAGAATTTAAGAATTTAAGAATTTAAGAATTTAAGAATTTAAGAATTTAAGAATTTAAGAATTTAAGAATTTAAGAATTTAAGAATTTAAGAATTTAAGAATTTAAGAATTTAAGAATTTAAGAATTTAAGAATTTAAGAATTTAAGAATTTAAGAATTTAAGAATTTAAGAATTTAAGAATTTAAGAATTTAAGAATTTAAGAATTTAAGAATTTAAGAATTTAAGAATTTGAGAATTTAAGAATTTAAGAATTTAAGAATTTAAGAATTTGAGAATTTAAGAATTTAAGAATTTAAGAATTTAAGAATTTAAGAATTTAAGAATTTAAGAATTTAAGAATTTAAGAATTTAAGAATTTAAGAATTTAAGAATTTAAGAATATAAGAATTTAAGAATTTAAGAATTTAAGAATTTAAGAATTTAAGAATTTAAGAATTTAAGAATTTAAGAATTTAAGAATTTAAGAATTTAAGAATTTAAGAATTTAAGAATTTAAGAATTTAAGAATTTAAGAATTTAAGAATTTAAGAATTTAAGAATTTAAGAATTTAAGAATTTAAGAATTTAAGAATTTAAGAATTTAAGAATTTGAGAATTTAAGAATTTAAGAATTTAAGAATTTAAGAATTTAAGAATTTAAGAATTTAAGAATTTAAGAATTTAAGAATTTAAGAATTTAAGAATTTAAGAATTTAAGAATTTAAGAATTTAAGAATTTAAGAATTTAAGAATTTAAGAATTTAAGAATTTAAGAATTTAAGAATTTAAGAATTTAAGAATTTAAAAATTTAAGAATTTAAGAATTTAAGAATTTAAGAATTTAAGAATTTAAGAATTTGAGAATTTGAGAATTTAAGAATTTAAGAATTTAAGAATTTAAGAATTTAAGAATTTAAGAATTTAAGAATTTAAGAATTTAAGAATTTAAGAATTTAAGAATTTAAGAATTTAAGAATTTGAGAATTTAAGAATTCAAGAATTTAAGAATTTAAGAATTTAAGAATTTAAGAATTTAAGAATTTAAGAATTTAAGAATTTAAGAATTTAAGAATTTAAGAATTTAAGAATTTAAGAATTTAAGAATTTAAGAATTTAAGAATTTAAGAATTTAAGAATTTAAGAAATTAAGAATTTAAGAATTTAAGAATTTAAGAATTTAAGAATTTAAGAATTTAAGAATTTAAGAATTTAAGAATTTAAGAATTTAAGAATTTAAGAATTTAAGAATTTAAGAATTTAAGAATTTAAGAATTTAAGAATTTAAGAATTTAAGAATTTAAGAATTTGAGAATTTAAGAATTTAAGAATTTAAGAATTTAAGAATTTAAGAATTTAAGAATTTAAGAATTTAAGAATTTAAGAATTTAAGAATTTAAGAATTTAAGAATTTAAGAATTTAAGAATTTAAGAATTTAAGAATTTAAGAATTTAAGAATTTAAGAATTTAAGAATTTAAGAATTTAAAAATTTAAGAATTTAAGAATTTAAGAATTTAAGAATTTAAGAATTTAAGAATTTGAGAATTTGAGAATTTAAGAATTTAAGAATTTAAGAATTTAAGAATTTAAGAATTTAAGAATTTAAGAATTTAAGAATTTAAGAATTTAAGAATTTAAGAATTTAAGAATTTGAGAATTTAAGAATTCAAGAATTTAAGAATTTAAGAATTTAAGAATTTAAGAATTTAAGAATTTAAGAATTTAAGAATTTAAGAATTTAAGAATTTAAGAATTTAAGAATTTAAGAATTTAAGAATTTAAGAATTTAAGAATTTAAGAATTTAAGAAATTAAGAATTTAAGAATTTAAGAATTTAAGAATTTAAGAATTTAAGAATTTAAGAATTTAAGAATTTAAGAATTTAAGAATTTAAGAATTTAAGAATTTAAGAATTTAAGAATTTAAGAATTTAAGAATTTAAGAATTTAAGAATTTAAGAATTTAAGAATTTAAGAATTTAAGAATTTAAGAATTTAAGAATTTAAGAATTTAAGAATTTAAGAATTTAAGAATTTAAGATCAGAATTGCCATAAGCCATATGTAAATTTTTATGTGCAACTGTAAAAAACACGATTAAAAACCATTTCTGATCACTGTTTTTTTATTTTAATGCAATTTTTTTTTTGACAAGACAACATTTTTTCGATGGATCAATTATGGTCCCCTTGGAACGAGCTGTCAAGTAGGAGCTTTTCTGTCAAGAAGGACCGCGAGGTAAATTTTTCAAAATTGATTTAAAAATCCATTTTAAATTCTTTGTGGTCGTACTCAGAAAAATAAGCTTTATCGCTGTAAACAATAATATCAGCAATTTATGCATCATTTTAGGACCCAATTGCTCGGATTGCTTGTTTTCAAATCCGTTTTGGCTTATTTAAAATGTTTAGCTTGAATTTTGCTTTTTACTCAATACAAATGACTTATCTCTTGCATGTCTGGCACTAGATCGACAATGCGTTGACCAAAATAAATCAAACACAGCCCCAATATAACCTAAAAAACAAAACTGCATCACCCCAGATTACCAAAAGTAATTTTTCATGCGTGAACTTGCAGCACGGGAGGGAAAATATCTCCAAACTCGAAGAATTGAAATCGAAAAATCAATCATCACTCCTAATGTAAACATTTACTGACGTGAGCAGGATAAACTCTTTGTTTACAAACTCACATTGACCCAATTACATTGTTTTGCTTGAAAAGACCATCCGTCAGACGATTTGCTCCCGGTAGATCCCGGAGCTAACCTGAGTTTTGTTTAGATTCGGATGAACACGGATGAACTCGAACCTAAATTAGCTCTCGCATAAGTACCGCGGTGGGCTTGACGTGGGTGCCAAATTAGCTTTGCAACGCAATTAGGTCCCTGCGGTGGAGATGCCCTTACGGAATCAAAACAAAGCAACTGCGCACTGTAATAAAAAGTACCAAAACTGCAGGCATAAAATAGAAATAAATAATTATTGTTTTTATGTGAAATTTTACCGCAATGTACGTTTAAAAGTTAGTGTATGTTTGTGAGGTGAGTTTTATCAAATTATTTGCAAAATAAACTACTAAAGTATGGATTATTAAGCACACATCGGGCCGATGACCTCATTTCAAGTTGTACTTTTATAACATGAATCGTTTAACTTAACTACTGTGTAAACTTTGACTTTTACTACAGTAATTCTTATTACAAAAATTGAATTATTAATAAAAGAAATATTTTTGTTTTCACTGTGCGCAGTTTGCGCGCGTTATCAATCACAATCACCCAAGATGGCGGCCTTTAGCATCCCCCTGACTAAACCTTAAAAGAAGCAAAACAAAAACCGAAGGGTGTAAAGCTTGTAAATATCGCATTTTGTAGTAATTTTTTTCCGTGAACTTTTTTTTTCGAAAAGTCTTCATCATAAACATCAGCTTTGCCGAAGACACTAAATCGATCAAAAAATTCCTTCAATATTTTGAAGTTCTTTGAAAAAAAAAAAAAAAAAAATAAAAAAAAATGATTGCCCCCTAATTTTTTGGACGGATTTTGAAGAGGGGGCCGAAGTAAACTTTGAAAAATATTTGCAACGGCAAATTAACAAAAAATACGTTTGTTTTTCAAAACAAATATTTTTAAATCCGCCGTATCTTTAAAATATTGGGACTTAGGCCAATGTACAGTGGTCCACATCGCAAACTGGTGCCTTTCTGCAGCTGGAATTTTCACTTTCCGTGCTGAGAATTTCTGTACCGTTCTGGGTCAGAATGTTTTGCTTGGGGAATTTGAAAATTTCAAATTTCAGTCTAGGGACTCGTAATCGGGCTGTAGTGGACGAAATTGGATGCTTCAAAATGCAAGAGGTGGGTTTTTTTGTCCTCTATCTGACCACCACAAAATTTCCCTCCGAGGGGTTAAACCGGTTCCGGAACAATCCGGATTGTTTAACGGTATTGTTCCAAAACAGTATTTTGGTCGAAAAATGTCAATAAAAAAGATGAAAACGATGTATATTTCGAACAAATATTGTTAAAACTTGTTCAAAAGAGACTCTTACAACATACAATAGCAATTTTATAAAAATAGTTGTTTATAAAGTAATGTTCTGAAAAGTTTTACATAAAAAAACTAAATTTAAACCAATTTTTGATATAAACTAACTTAACAAAGTTATCAGAAGTTCAAAGTTGTCACAAACTGGCTAGAGGTACTAGTATTTGACACAGAAACAATATTAAATAATTGAATTCACTTAAATCGATCAGATTTTATATTTTTATTAGGGGTACGGACAATTATTTGACCTCTTTTTTGCCTTTTTTCAGTAAACTATTTTTGTATTTTTAAAGAACAAGTTTTTTGCAAATCCAATGACAGTGTCTTAAAGAGGACATTCTGCCGCGTCGATTGATGTACATGGTACTTTGATCGTATTTTATGTACTATTATATCACAAACATTTTCCGTACGGGGGGGTACGGACAAATATTTGATTCACTGTACGTCCCGTTGAAGAGCGGTAAATTTTGTTTTGTAGTGGCTTTT